>NW_024704792.1:155000-408948 GCF_018977255.1 Callorhinchus milii | reverse complement strand
TAGGCGTTGACATTTCTGCTGCCCATGATTTAAAGCTGGTCAGATAATATTATTCCTCGAAGCTCAAATAATATTAGAAAATACTGTTGTTTATCGGCTTGTCAGGTTTGTGTGTTTAATGCAGTTAAGCAATATATCAGGTTCCACCGAGATTTGAACTCGGATCGCTGGATTCAGAGTCCAGAGTGCTCACCATTACACCATGGAACCTGTGGCTCAAAACCAATGAAATCACATTAATTTGAAGACACAATGGTTTAGAAATAACAAATTGAGATTGAAAAGCAGGAATACACTGAAGAATCGATAACAGAATCACAGAATGTACGTCACAGAAGGAGACCATTCGGCCCGAGCTTTCTTTGCCCGTTATTTTAAAAGAATGGTCCAAATCAATCTCGCAACCCGCTATCTCCGCGTCGCCCTGCAAGGTTCCTTTCCCCAAATGATTACCTGCTTGCCTCTTAAAATTTGTTATGGAATCGGCTGAAATCAAATAAAAAAGGAAGAGATTATTCACCTCAGCAGGTGAAATGAAAAGAGGCGTTTGCTTCTTAGTGTTTATAATATTATTATTATTATTATATAAGTGTTTATTTCAATTGCAAGTGCTCTGTAACAAGTTAAACTGGGCTTTTCTCTGCAGAGGGCAAGAAACAATCAATCTGTCAGAAGTGGGATTCGAACCCACGCCTCCAATGGAGACTGCGACCTGAACGCAGCGCCTTAGACCGCTCGGCCATCCTGACACAAGATTTTGATGGACACCATCCAAACTTAGCTGTTGATTGACCCATCAACAGCTGTAGGAATAAAACAGATGAAAAGAAAGCAGTGCAGTTTTTTTCCCACAATATTGGAATCAGGTGGGATGATGGAGGCGTGGGTTCAAATCCCACTTCTGACAGATTGAAAGATTTTTGCCCTCTTCAAAGATAGCCCAGTTTAACTTGTTGCAACGCTGTTCCAATTGAAATGAACACTCAGTAGCAAACACAAATTCGGTGGTCTATTGGGAACAGTTTTCAACTCCTGATAATAGTCACCGCTCAGCTGCCCATAGTTACCATATATGTTCCGACCCTCTACTTGCTGTTCACTTGGATACAATAGTTGTAGCGGTTTGACCTTATGTTTCGAATCGGAGATAACCTCTAAACTGGGATACACTTGAGCAGCTATTTGTCCACAATTTGGGAAGCGTTCAGCAATGTTTTGAATGGATGAAAGTAGTTTTCAATTCTATGCCTTTAACACCAAAGCTCAGATGCCTCAAGTGCTGCTCAGTGTTTTTGAGTGTAGGAAAATAAAGCTTCTTCTTTGGGTTCCACAATCCAAGTTGGTTATCGTATGGAAATAAAACTTACGAGAAATTCTTCCTTGCCATTTGGCAAGAAATACGAACTTGTTTGACCATCATAAAACACGTTTTCTTTAATGCTGCTTTGTGTGGCGCAACGACGGCTTAGGAAAAAACGTTCCCATCAGAGAATCCAACCGCATTCCAAGCACATGGTGCCATCATCAAGAGAAATTGGAATTTATATATCGCGGTTCATACAAAATAGGATCTCTGAGCCCATACATTATAATAATAATAATCCTTGCATTTGATATAGCGCTTTTCACGTCTTTTAGACGTTCCAAAACGCTTCACAGAAATACCGCAAAGTGAATTGACTGTATATTTGTGGGCGAACACGGCAGCCAATTGCGCACAGCAATGTCCCACAAACAGTCATGGATTAAAATTGACCGATTTATTATTATTGTTTTGTTGTTTTTGGAGGGATTTGGAGGCGTGTGGAATAAGGAAACTTGCCCAACGTTGCGCTCTCTGCCTGGAATTGAACTCAGGTCTCTCACGTGCAAAGCGAGTGCTCTAACCACTGAGCTACAGGATGTTACATTTATTGTACTGTTTTTGCATTGCTGGTAACAATGCAATAAATTTAATTAAATTATAAGTTGGAATAAAACGCTAATTTCCCCACATTAACATGACCAAACAAAAAATCAATTCGGATAAAAAAAATGTATGTAGTGAGCAGCAACGAGTGGTTAGGTATTTCAAGAATAAACCAGTTAGGTGTCTTAAAAGAGCACAAATTAAATATGTTACGAAACATATTGACCTGCAAACTCAGAATAACTAAATCATTGCAGGCTGTCTCATGCATTTGTCAAAATTTGTTCAATTATCTCTATTTTACAACATTCATTTACTATATTTTCAATCAACAGTTTGATCAGGGTATTCCTTCAGAATTTAAGTTCTCGGCCAAAAAGACATTCCTGGCAGCACCAGAGAAATAATGATTAGAGAGAACAGGTTTATTGCATTGTTATCCAGAATAGGCTTTCCAGAGATGTGCCTTGCATTGGGGGTTATGTGATTGACAACCATCCCACTGTTTTCATCATATCCTGAATATTGCATTGTGGCGCCCAAATAGAATCCAAAACAGAACCAAGCAGACCTGCCACAGCGCCATATACAACAAGTGGCCACTGAGGTGGTCAACCATTCAGGTCTTCCACCATCATCAACTGAGCTAGCAGGTAAGCTAATTCGACAGTCAACCACCAAATAAGCTTGCTACAAGAACCACAGGTCTAACTCCTCCATCAGTACCAAATGGAACCTTTTCCCAAGTGGTTATCAACCTTGGTTTTGTACTACTGAAGACGCTTCCTATCTCTGAAGCCCAGGTATCCACTGTACAGCAGTCTAGAGCTCCCAGGAGAGCCAGGCGCATCCAGAACGCAGTGTATTGTTTTGAAAAATCAATTGCAATGTCTCCTGGTCCGCTTTCAATCATGTAAAGTCATGCAATCTCTGTCGGAACACCTCCATTGCAGAATATTTGTATCCAGTTTCTTTGACCAACTTCTTTATATTCTGCATCTTCAAGCTTCTTCATATTGCCTCTCCATTTTATAAGTTTAGAGTACGTAATGAAAAAGGTTAACAGCGTAACAAAGAAACTGAAATTGGCAATTGTAAGGATGAATCCAACAATCAACCCTCCTATAGCTCCGCTATGATCAAGACTTTTATTCTTCAGACCCGGTGAACTAATGATTAGTGGAATTAAAACAGAAAATAGCCATCTCCAGGTGACACAGGCTGCAGAGTACCATAATATGTACTTACAGTCATGGAAATAATCCAAAAAGACAGGGATACGGCCACTGTCATAATTAGAATAATGATATTGGACATTATCTTGACTGACTTCTTGTATAATTCATCCTGATAATCGCGATCATTCACAAGAGTCCCTTATTTGAATTGATGAGTGAAGAGTCCAGTTGCGGAGATATAAATACACACACTCCCGCCTGGAGGAATGGGTGACAGAGCCATAACAGCCATAACAGCCTCCAGGTCAATGCTCCCACAACTTCTGCCTTCCCACCGCAGCTGAACTGGACGAGACCAGGACGCGCACTACATTGGGAACAATATACACACAAGGAACGAACAGGCATTACCTTCTTTAACAGTACCACATACCATAGGCTGTGTAGTTGTGTTTAGTGGATCACAATCCCAGAATATACCAAAATGTCTTCTGAAACACTGATACAGGCAGTGCCTTCCAACAGCTGATCGCAAGCCTCGGAGCATCTTCTTCGACCTTGATTGATTTGTAAGCCAATAAGTACATGTTGAGGATGCTCTACGTCGTTCACCTGGTGGAAGCAGCTGGGATTATGTTGTCGCCTATTTGATGTTGAACAATGTTGAGAAATTTAAACGGTGAATTTCTGTTATCTGCCATTAAGTTAGTGAAGTCTCAAACTCGCACTTGTCCCATGTTTAAATAGTGATTTTTCTCATTGGCTCTTGGAAGTGAAACTGATATCCTTTTTGCTGAACCAGCCAGAGAGTGACAAGATTGAAAGAGCAATGCCGGAATTTACGCAACCCACAAGGCGGTCAATTTATCCAATGCCTGAGTCAAGCGGATATATACTATTCCAAGGCGCGGTAACCACAAGCCACTCTATTTGGCTCATGGGTCAGACGTGGAGCTCAGACTCTTTGCTAAAGGCTGGAATTTATCAAATTTAGCTCCTGTCAACCCTGTAATCGTTAGCCTTATCCGGTGCTGCGAGCTGCATAGGCATCAAAAAGGCTTGCCAGACTGTATGCTGAATGACACGCCTTGTGGCTTAAGTTGTATATACCACATAGTTGCCCCAAATCGCTGTCTTGAAAACCTTGTCTCATGCCAGCTTTCAGCGGATAATCGTTTGAATTAGCAATACGGGAAGCGTTCCTCCAGAGAGATGAAGGGAGAGGGGAGACAGCGAGAGAGAGCGAGAATAACGGTTTAGTAATGTAAAGATTATTAATATTAATTAGAAAACAGATATATATTGGCTGTAATATAATATGGATGCTTCCTCAAAAAACACACTTGATTTGTTATTCCTGGTCATTGTTACCAATAATCAAACGCATTAACTTGTTTCCCGATGGCTTCTCTGCTGACTAATATATTCGAATCTGTCACTGATCTCATCAAAAGGAAGTCGGAGAATGATTTTTTTCAAAAAGTGATTTTAATAAAATACCGAAAAACCCAAACAAAACCGCTTTTAAAACAATATATGTAAGGCATAGAAGTCAAAGTAAAATATGTTTTCTGATAATCTTTGTGAAACAACTGAGATGACGCCTCCACTTTATTAATATCCAGGGACTGAGACTGACGGCACTAATATCGCAGGTCGGACGGTACCCGGAGGTTTGATATGTGAATGAATAATATTGCCTCACAAAGCCGCAGCTCGGTTTGTTTGTTGGTGACGCTATCTTCGCCAACCAAAGGCGGGCGACTGTTTTGCAATGGCCTTTCCAGTCATCTACGAGATAGAAGCAATTTATTACCCGATTCTTGCACTAGCTGGTGTTCCAGGTAAGTTTTTGAGATTGTTAAATAGGTACAGAATTCAGAATCTGTTTTATAGGGAACATATCTGTCCTGAAATGTTTTCTTTCAGTTGTTCTGCTTTTTCCTATTTGGTGGATCGGTCACTAAGTTATTAAACATCAACTTTGGTACAACGCTGCTCAAAGCCCCAGCAAATTTCAATATATCTCATTTGGCTTACTGTAAAATATATTTTGTGGATGCGGATACATCACTGTGTATTTTGTAGGCGAAAAGAGTCGCCAAAGCGCCCCAGAAACATCCTCAGTCTTGGGAGAGGGAAACTCCATGTAACCTCTTATTGAATGTCGGCACCTCGGACAATATATCATATCCCAAAGTCTGCATTGGAGAGTCATCTTAGGCTATATGATTCCATACGATCGGAAAATTTGCTTGATCGCACAACATTGTGACAGAGAGAAGGGAGTGCTACCAGTGCAACTGGCTGACACAAACCTGGATAGATACATACATGGATAGCACAGGAATTGGTAACATATCTGCAGGATTTAGGGAACTTGAGATAACTGACTATGCCCGTGTGGAATTATTAACAAACCAAAGAGCAATATTGGCATATCCCGAAATGTGTTTGCCAACTAATCCAGATTGACATCTTGAAAGATTAATTATGATTTGAGGGATATGAATACAGCTGAGTCTGAAGGTTGTGGCATGAGGCCCTACACTGCAATTTGACCTCATTACAATAATCTGTGGCGTTTGGAGTGCTTTATTATCAGAGGTGCTCAGCAGCAGATAGGGCAAAAAATGCTGACAAGTATAGGTGTTTAAGTGGCTGTTAAATATTGCACTGGTATTCAAGAAGGGAGGATGCCCCTCTGTCCTGGTCTACAATATTCTCCAAATTATATTGGTCTTAACTGCGTGAACAGTGGACTTTGCTGCTGACAAATTGGATGAGACAACCTCTAAACATAGACTGCACTTTACAGTCAATCTGCAAACAAATTCAAAGAATGGATTGCAATCTCAGTGCTTTCTCAGAATTCCCGGATTTTAATCTTGGGATCTCGGGATTCCGCTTCCGATAAACGCCAGGAGAATCTGCCTAGCGAAGGCAAAAAAATTTCCCAGAGTCAATCACTCCTAACCTTCCACTCCATACCCCAGTAAACAGCGGGTTGATAGAAAGATTGTCAAAAATAATTAGTGGAACAATATTTATAATAATAGTAATCCTTGGATTTGACATAGCGCCTTATCAAGTCTTCCAGATGTCATAAAGCGCTTCAAAGAATATACTGTAGAATGAACTGACGGCATATTTCGCAACACAGAAAGAGAAAGATACACACACTATCACAAAATTAAAAATATATATATACACTGTGAAGTGAGGATATATATACTTTGTTGTCTGTAGCCTGTGATAAAATAGAACTAACCTCTCGTGCGAACTTCTGATCATGAATCTGGTTTCAATGAAGAGGTGTGAAACTATTCAATTAATAAACTAATATGTTTCCCTTTCTATCAAATTGTTTGCGATTGTAATCCTATCCCGGGGAAGGTGCGGTCTCTCCAAAGTCCTCACTCTCTACCTGGTGGCCATGGTAGCGGCGGATCTAATGGTTATTATCAATGATGTGACAGTGAATCGCATTAATCATATGTATTTCCATTTTAGCTGATTGTACTACATTCCTGTATGTAAGTTACGAACTGTTCTGCTCGCTTCAGCCACACGTTGTTCTATTTGGCTCACAGTCACCTTCACCTTTGATCCCTATGTCGCCATTTGTTGTCAGAAAATAAAAGACACATATTGCTCCGTGAAAACGGTCAATTTTGTTATAACAACCGTGTGTGTGGTCAGCTGTGCGCAGTGCGTTCCTGTTTATTTTATGTTGGTTCCTCGTGTTATAGTTAATAATGTCCCGAAATCCTGCACTGCAAAACCCAATTACTACAATTGCGCATATTGGACAGCATACACTGGTGGATATGTGTGTTCAACCCTGTACTCGTGTCCGTTCTTATTATCCTTATCAATGCTCTGACTGCCAGGCACATTTTAGTAGTCAGCAGAGCCCGCGGGAGAATCCGAGGTGACAGAAGTGGTAATAAACAGAATGATCCTGAGATGAGGAAACGGAGAAAATCAATCATTTTGGTCTTTGCTCTTTCCAGCAGTTTTGTACTTTTGTGGATGACAAATGTTGTGCATTCGTTTCAATGGTCAATTGCAAACAACACCTATGAAAATAAATACAATAGCATTCGGAATATCGTTCATCAGACTCGAATCATGCTTCAGCTTTTGAGCTCCTGTACAAAGAATTGCATCTATGCGGTGACTCAGTGCAAGTTTAAGAGGAAATAAAGAATATGCTTACATATCCATATGTTCTGTTAGTTCAAACGTTTAAAAAAATTACTATTATTCTGAGAGATTGATGACAAATCGTTGCAGCAATACCAGCGTCACATGCTTTTGCATTCCTTTTATCCAAACTCTCCCAATCTATTCAACAATGTTAAAGAACAGATTATCTTCACAACATTCAGTTTTTACATGTTTACAGAGTTGAGATGCAATTGGAAACATTGTCATATATGATGCATTTTCAAACCAAATTTAGCCTCTTGAAGTCTCCTTCGATCTAAATTGTAAAAGGAAAATATTTTTCACTACCATCGCCCTTTCCGACGAATTGATTTACATCCGTGAGAAAATGTTCAAGCAATGCTGTAACTATTAGGTAGCAGTGCATTTACCACCATTACATCTGTTTAATCACCAATTTCTCGTTTCATTTGAGTAGAACTTTTCACAGATTGCGATTGTTTTCTCAACAAATTTGAGCAATGAACTTTCAATCTCGAAAACGCAGTCATGTCTTCTCCTGCACGTGCAAAATCCGAGACTCAAGGTCTGAAGACAACATTTCTGTGCAGCTTTTAATAGGAATATGAATACCCCACAAAAAAGCTGTCGGTAATGAGAACGAATTATTGACGATGTTATAAACATATTATCAATATTGATATATAATCAGTATGTACTATCGCTGACTATCACCAGTCTGGCTCAGTTGATAAACATTCAAATATAAACCTAAAATCATGATATTGAAATTACCTGTAAAATTCCAACATTGATGTTATGAATAAATTCAATTGCGTTGCGTAATCATAATTAACTGAATTGTGAATTCATTCACGAAATCTAGATGGCACCTCCACTTGTTTATCTTTTCCAATTATCCAGCAACTGAGTGTTTGACAAGACACAGATCCAGTTTTGCAGAGCAATGAGAATTTCCAATCCTCCAGATGTGAAAGGTGAAACATAAATATCATTTTGTATTGCTTTTTACTGATTAACATGTTCCATTCATTTTACAGTATGATCTTCTCGTCTGGTATGAGAGATCTCACGTTCCAAAATGAGGAAAGATTTGTTGAAATACATTCAGAAAAATATAAATTTCGGAATGCTTTCACTCTTACAATTCATTCGGAACTTTTGAAACAGGACCAGCATTTTGTTCACTTTCTGATCTGTTTCTGAAACTAATCTCTCACTGATCCCACTGATCACAAGCATAGTCTGCTGATAAACAAGACGTGAATTTATATCTGCACGACTTAGCGACATTCCACTGCCCTGCCCGGATACAGAACAGAATGCAAGATAATCCCAAAATAAACAGTCCTGCACAGTCCAACACAGTCTTAATTCTAGGTTCGACTCAACGTTCGGCTCGCAATTTCCATTATTTGCTAATGTGATATATGCACAGCCGTATATCCAGTTCTTATCGTGTTATTCTTGTGAAAATTGCCAGTGGCACAAATTAAGTGAAAGGCACAACATAAGCATTACGTGCTATTCTGTTGAACCCGATGATGTGCTCCCAAAATATGGATCTGCTGGACTCGTCAAACCAATGAGATATGCTGAGTGTGACACCACCCTGCTTGAGGGACGAAAAATAAACGCAAGTATTTTGTGCAGTGTGTCAGGGAAGCAACAGCAAAAATATTATATGCGTACAGCGCCTTTCACGTCGGGAGGACGTCACAAGTCGCTGGACAGAGTACAGCATTTCAGACCCAATTTGGGGTTGGGGGGAAGGGAAGGGAGAGGAAGAGGGATAGCCGAAGCCATGGTCGAAGAGGAGGGTCTTGAGGCGGGACTTCAAGTAGGCTAAGGAGGTTGCTAGGCGGAGTGACTGGGGAATCTAATTCCAGAGGTTGTGGGCACAGTGGTTAAAAGCTCACCAGCCATTGGTGGGGCGGGTGCATCGGGGGATGTGGAGCAGCCAGAGCCGGCTGAGCGGACGGAAAGGGCGGATTGGTTGGGGGACAGGAGGTTGCAGAGGCAGGGTCGTGCGACGCCCTGGAGGGCTTTGTATGTGAGGACACAGTTTGGTGCGGGAGAGGACACGGGCTGAAGATTTCTGGATTATCTGCAGCTTGTGGAGGGCGAAGTAGGGACGGCCGACGAGCACGGCGTTTGCACAGTCGAACCTAGAGGTGATGAAGGCATGATCAAGAATATCAGCGGTCTGACTATTGAGATAATAGCGGAGTCGGGCGATGTTACGCAGATGAGGGAAGGCAGAGCGTGACATGGCTTGAATATGGGGTAGAAAAGAAAGTTGAGGATCGAACAAGATAACTAAGTTCCTGACTGGCTTGGTGAGTCGAATTGTACCACTGTGGAGGCTGATGCTGCCAGAACTTGATGTGCACTGTCGCTGGCTCGAGCCAATCAGGAGGGCCTCAACCTTGTTCACATTCAACTGTTGGAAATATGCCCTCATCCACGACTTGATGTGCGACAGGCAGACGGTCAAACCCAGGTCTCTCGCTTGCCCCCTGTGGGGTTCAAATAACATCAGAGGAACATATTCCTAATTCTGCATTAATCTCAATTTTATACACATGTCATTTTTTTTACTTTATATTTTGATATTAACCCCACACTGGAAAATCATATGAAGCAGGTTATTAAATTATCAACTCCTCAGGATTGTAAACGCAAGAAAAAAATCGCAATTTTTATTAGTCTCAAATGTACACCATGTTTTATGCATTAACTCTCTCTCATACAAGCACACGCTCTGTCTCACACACACATTCTCACAGAAAATTTCTCCTGATCGATACGTATCAAATCGCTTCAAAGGTTATACTTTTTGTGCACAGAATGGAACAATGAATTACGCAAAGGAATGTCACACGAACAGTCATGGGATCAGTGATTAATTTTTTGTTGTAATGGTTTACTCCCAACGAAAATAATGCGCCAATCAAGTAATACGTTCCTATATGTTGCATGCTAAACCGATGAGTGCATATCAACTGTCTTCCTCCACCGCTTGTCCTCCCACCTCAACCTTCAATGCCCTGTCCTTGAGTTGTTTAGGACTTACCTCTGCCACCGTCTTCATTATGTTTCCACAGACGGCTTTTCCACAGCCACCGCGCAGCCTCGTGCGGTGTCACTCGGGGCTCTGTCCTCGATCCCTCCTATTCACCCTCTATATGCTCCCCTTTGGTGACATCATCCGCAGACATAGGGTTAACTTCCAAATGTATGCGGATAACACCCAACTCTACCTTTCCTCCTGTACCATCAACTCCAAGAACATCGATGTCCTGACAGCCTGCCTGTCTGACATCGAGTCCTGGACGAGAGACAACTTTCTTCAGCTCAACGTGCGCAAAATTGAGGCCCTCCTGATTGGCTCACGTCAGCGCCTCCGCACGTCAGGCGCTGACAGCATCAGCATCGAAGTCTGCACTCCCCACCTCTCAAAGCCAGTCAGGAACGTCGGAGTTCTGTTGGAGCCTGAGCTGTCCTTTCTCCCTCACATCCGCACCACAACCCGCACCGCCTTCCATCACCTCCGGAATGTCGCCAGACTATGGCACTACCTCACCCCTCACGCGGCTGAAACTCTGGCCCACGCCTTTATCACCTCAAGGCTGGACTGTGGGAACTCTCTCCTCGCCGGCCTTCCCGCCACCTCCCTCCACAAGCTGCAGGTCAATCAGAACTCTGCAGCTCGTATACTGTCCCGCACCAGTCTTCGTGACCACATCACTCCCAGCCTCGCTCGCCTCTACTGGCTACCCATCCCCCAGAGGATCAAATTCAAGATCCTCATCCTCACCTGTAAGACCATTTACGGCCTTGCTCCCTCCTACCTCTATGACCTACTATCCCCCTACCTACCTGCCCGTAACCTCTGCTCCACATTCCCCGCCCCAACCGCCCTACCATCGGTGGTCGGGCCTTCAGCCTCTCAGCCCCTAGGCTCAGAAACTCCATCCCCCGGTGCCTTCGCCTTGCTTCCTCCCTTTCCTCCTTCAAGGCCGGTCTCAAGACCTTTCCCTTCAAACGTGCCTTCAGCTCCCCTCTCTACTCTCTATCCACTTCTCGCTCCCTCCCTTCCCTCCACTCATCCTGACCATTCCCACACCCTCCTCGCTCCCTCCCTTCTCTCCCATCACCCTGACCATTTCCCCCCAGCTCGGGTGCCGACCCAACTTTCCAGCGCCTTGGAACGTCCTCCCAACGTGAAGGCGCTATATAACACAACCTTACTGTTGTTGTTGTTATGGGTCCACGACCTTTTGTTAGAATAAATAATAAGCCTTCCATTTGATATAGCGCCTGAACAGGTCTTCGAACCCTCAAAGTGCTTCACAGAATATACCGCAAAATGAATTGACACTGTGCTTTGTGGCCAGCAGCAAATCCTCACATTAAGCACAAGAACTACCTTTATTTTTACAGCTCCATTCAAGCAGGGCGAAGCGTTCCACATCGTGTTTGTAATCTAAACGTACAAATACATATTGGTTTATCTCCTCCACTTAGTGGGAACTCCATACAGTGACAAGTTTCTATTCAGCCTCTCAGAAGCCTGGTGAATGCATTTGCTCTCAATGTTACTGGACTTTAAAGCAGGATTCAACCTGTAGTCCAGGTCTACGGAGCACTGCAGACTCCTCATGGAAGCGCAGCAGCTGAAGTTTGGCCAGGACAGTGTCAAGTTCTTTTTAGCCGCATGAAAATCATATCATAGTTGGGCTGCAACAAAATGCTTGGAACTTTTATGAACAAGCTGGTGTCTGATACATGCGGAAAAGCATCCATCTTCTTAAGCGTTTCCAAACCAAGCTGAAAATGCATGCGTCCAGCTGCGCATCGGAATCTCGGAGACAGATTGTTGAAAGAGAATGAGCGCTGTGGGGCTGCATCCCGCTGACCTAGCTCCAGAGATTATTAGTTGAATTTTGGCAAGAGCCAAGATATGTGCACCGCAGAGTGAGTACGGTAGTCCTGCTTATGTCCGACAAGCTGAAACTACACAGCATGCCCTCAACATTGCTGTACGGCAAGATTTTCTGGTGCTTGTCCTGCTAGGACCATCCTCATGTTAGTTAGTGCTTTTGTTTGCAGGGTTAACAGGAGTTGAATGCATGATTCCCTCACCCCAGTAACTGGTCTGCCATTTCAGTTCTTGCCATGAGCCTGGCTGTACTGACAGCGGTGCCCTGGTTTTATCAGCAGCCTGATTCCCAGCCGGGGAGTGGAGAGGTGGCCATCAGCATGGTGGAAGAGGAAAGTTTTCAGGCCTGACTTAAAAGAGGGAATAAATTTGGGAAGGCGGCTGGATTGAGGGGGAGTTTTCAACAGCTTTGGGGCATAGTGGCTGAAAGCAAGACCTGCGATAGATGGGCGTAGGGTGCGAGGGATAGGCAGTAGGCAGGTGCCATTCAATCAAAGACATTAACGGTTGGTGCATTTGGGAATGTGGAGGTCGGAGAGGCAGGAAGATGCCAGGAAGTGAATGGATTTGAACACGATTGTGAGGATCTTGAAGTCGATCCGTTCGGTGTTGGTAAGTCAGTGGTGCCTGGGCCAGCGGTCCAGAGGTCCACAGGTGAGATGTGGGTACGGAGTTTGGTCGGTGCCAGAATGCGGCCGGCAGAGTTTTGACCGATCTGATCTTGTGTATGGTGGAGCTGTGGAGACTGGTGAGGAGCACATTGGAATAATCCAAACGGGATGTGAAAAACGCATCTATAAGGGTTTCGGTTGCATTCGTGGCAAGGCAATGTCGGAGGCGTGTAATGTGGCGGAAGTGAAAGGAAGTGGTCCTGGTTTCGGATGTGGGGCAGAAAGGACAGTTGGTGTTCCAATGACATATACGTACAGGCACACACAGACATACACAGACACACCCATATACACCGAGCCAGGTATGCACATACATACACACACATTCACTGAAACGCTCTCTCTCGGTCTTTCAGGGCAGATCACGTCATGTCTGTGTGTGTCAGCTCAGTGTATGTGTGTGCGTGCGTGTGCTTGTGAGACCCCAGTTCAGTGTGTGTGTGTCTGAGTGTGAGCCTCAGCTCAGTGTTTTGTGTGTGTGTGTGTGCTTGTGTGTGTGTGAGCCTCAGCTCAGTGTGTGTGTGTGTCTGAGTGTGAGCCTCAGCTCATTGTGTGTGTGTGTGTGTGTGTGTGCTTGTGTGTGTGTGAGCCTCAGTTCAGTGTGTGTGTGTGTGTGTATGTCTGTGTGTGAGCCTCAGCTCAGTGTGTGTGTGTGTGAGCCTCAGCTCAGTGTGTGTGTGTGTTTGTGTGTATGTCTGTGTGTGAGTCTCAGCTCAGTGTGTGTGTGTCTGTGTGTGAGCCTCAGCTTAGTGTGTGTGTGTGACCCTCAGCTCAGTGTATGTGTTTGTGTGTGTCTGCGTTTGAGCCTGAGCACCGTGTGTGTGTGTGTGAGCCTCAGCTCAGCGTGTGTGTATCTGTGTGTGAGCCTTAGCTCAGTGTGTGTGTGTGAGCCTCAGCTCAGTGGTTCAAATCCCAGCAGTGCCTCTTCTACTGAACTTTCGAAAACGCTTCCTCGGCAATTAGGAAATTAGTGTTCGACAAAGAGATAGTCTTGCAGTTGTGTTCCTAATCTCCTGTTGATGGGGAGGAAGCTGACATTCCCGCAATGTTACATGTTTCCTCGATTGGCTGAGACACCAACGAGAAGTTAAAGCGAGGCCACGGCTGGTTATTGAGATGGACATCAGTGTTGTTGGTGGGATATGGCTGTGCGCAAATTGCCATCCCCGATCATTCACTAAAACAGTCAGTTCATTTTACAGCAGGTTCTGTAAAGCGCTTCGGGACGTCCGTCGTGTAAAACTTTATAGCAGAAATGAAATAAATCAATCTTTCTGTGCTTTGGTTGTACACTGAAAGTTTTTTTTCTCAGGGATCGATAAGATTTACAAGTGCCGAAAGCTGTGTATTTACCGTGAATGATACTTACACGGCTTTGTTATTGATGAATATAAATTCTGCCTTTTTTGAATTCGCAACTTCTGTAATTGGCGAATGATTTTGAGCTGCAATCCGCGGCCCGGAAGACTACATCCTCCTCTTGAAATTCCGCAAAGGTTTTCATACCAGGATTCCGGCTGAAATAATTTGATATTTTAAGAATGCGGATCGGGCAACTATTGTGAATTAAGGGATTCGGGTTGATTCCAGTCTAAGCCAAGCAGCTTCCATGTGTTTTGTGGCGATATCTTCTTTCTGTATCTTTCGGAGTAAATATATCACTGTGAGATTTTAGTATCTGATGACCACCTTGATATTCCAACAGTAAGTTTGCTACTTTCTTTCGGCGACTGCTGCATAATCCAAGTCGCTCACAGTTCTGCTACTCAAGAAACGACATGTACCGCTTTAACCCGGGTCAGACAACATTACTGCTCGAAGCTCAGATAAAATCAGAAACAAATGGTTGCTTACCATCTTGTTATGTTGTGTTTCAGGCAGTGAAGCAAAACGTCAAGTCCCACCGAGATTTGAACTCGGATCGCTGGATTCAGAGTCCAGAGTGCTCACCTTCACACCATGGAAACTGTGGCTCAAAATCGTTGTGATACTGTTCATTTGAAGACACAGTGGTTTAGAAATAACACGTTTTATTCAAATGCAGAAATACGCAGAAGAGTGAGTCACAGAACTGTACAATTATACGGCACAGAAGTTTGACTATTTTAGAAGAGCTTCCAACTCAATCTCACATCCACGATCTCTCCCGGGAGCTTTGCAGACTTGTTTTCCACAAATAAATACCTGCTTCACTTTTAAAATTTGCTATCGAATCGGCTTCCAACACACGTTCAGGCAATGCATTCCAGATACGAACAACTGAAAAAATGTCTCCGCACATACCCTCTGTTTTTCTTAGCAATACGTTTATACTGTTATCCTCGGGTTACCGACCCGCCTTCCAGATGAAGCAATTTTCCTTGTTCACCATATCGAAGCTCCTCATCAATTTGAAAACGTGTCCTCTGAACATTTACTGCTCTGTGTAGAATAATATCAGCTTCTCCTGCTCCGACTCAGAACTGAAGTCCCTCGTTCCGACTATCAGCATACGATAAAAAAGATCACAAGTTTAGTTTGGATGAAGGAGACCTTTGTGGCAATCTGTCTCATCCATTCGTAACCCGCAGGTCATAGTCACTTGTCATTGCATGAAACAGTTATTTTTACTAAAACGTCATTTCGTTTCCTGGTCTCTGCGAACTTTCCTTGCAATCCGTTCAAGTCTTTGACTGCCCTCTGCATCATGTATCTTCCGGGAATCTGTCCTAAAATTGAGCTTTACAGCTCTAATTACACGTTTTCTTGCTCTACTCTCTTGCAACCTCCGAAAATAATAATCTGATTTTAGTTTTTAAATTTGATTTTAGTTTCGATACAACTCTATGAAACCCACTCTGAGCTGTTGCTTCCTCTCAATAGAGAACAGTATTTGCTTGTCTAATAATTGCTTACTGCTCATTCCGCAAACACTGGGAATCAAATTCTTTGCTGTCCTCACCACTATCTATAGGGCTTAGCAGCCAACTTATGTACCGGTGAACAGAACTATAAGCAGCATTCAAGGCGTCTTCTAACCAGATCACTATAAACCGAGATAGGAACACGGAATTAGACAAATGTCGGCGTATGGACAACCCACTAACATGCTTTCTCCATGATGGTGAGGGCTCTTTTGCAGAGGGAGCGGACAGTTTGCAGGCCGATGTGGAAGGGACATGCAGAAGTAGACTTTGCAGGAGACGAAAGTGGATGTTCGAAGAGACGTTTGTTTCTGTTACCCTTGTGGTGGAACTGGGGATGTGGCTATCAGAGCGGCTGCTGTTAGAGCACTAATAACATGTACCACCACGAGCCCGACCAAGGATTCTCAGGATGGGACAGGGAGACTCGGTGGGAAGGGCCAGGAGTGAGAGGAGCCGGGAAGCCATTGAGAGAAGAGAACGCAGCGGTAATAGTTCAGGACAGGAGGCAGGAATGGTTGCATTGTGGTAAACAGTTAGACCAATCTGTGAGAGAATATAATAAGGTGAAGGAACAGTGACCTCCTTATGTAAATTATATTAACACCTCCAATGTCTGTGTGTACAGCTGTGTATTGCACGAAGAATTATAACTTTTATGCGAGAATTGAATGTAGACATTCTATATGTATTTCTATCCCTATCCGCTTTTCTGTGTAGCCTAAATCAGCCACAACCAATCGTCAGATACTACAAAACTGTACAAACGGGTAGAACCAAGATTGTCGAATTCATAGTCTATACAATTTGTTGTCTGAAACCCAAATTCAAACCATTATAATCAGACTGACAAAAACACCGTTCCGTAGCTCTTGCATTCTTTTGATAGAGTTGCGCTGACCAATGTGAGGAGTGCCCCTTATAATTTGTCCAATACATTTCACCCAGTCGAGCAGTGGCAAATTACCATATGATTCATTTGCTGCCATTGTTTCTTTGCCATAGCAACAAAAAAGCTTTCGGCTGGGAGTGGGCGGAGGGTGTGTGTGGGGAGTGGGCGGAGGGTGTGGGGGGCGCGTCGGCAGTTGCTGCACCAAATCAAATGAAATAGGAAGAGTTTGTTCAACTCAGCAGTTGAAATGAGCATCGGCGTTTGCTTCTGAGTGTTTGATTCAATTGCAAAGGATTTGTAACAAGTTAAAATGGACTGTCTCTGTAGAGGGCAAAAAACTTTCAATCTGTCAAAAGTGGCAGTCGAACTCACGGCTCCAATGAAGGCTGCGACCTGATCGCAGACCCTTACACCGCTCGGCCATCCTGACACAAGGATATGATGGACACCACACAAACGTAGCAGCTGGTTGGATACCAACATTGGGCTGTCATTGGGCTGTCAACAGCTGTTGGAAAAAACGGGATGATAAGAAATCATTGAAAATTTTAGTCACAATATTGGAACCACGAGTGGTGATGAAGGCGTGGGTTCAAATCCCACTTCTGATATTTTGAAAGTTTTTGCCCTCTTCAGAGACAGTCCAGTTTACTTTGTTACAACACCTTCCCGTCGGAGGATCGAACACCATTCGAAACCTATGATAAAATCTTCAAAGCAACTCGCATTTATATATGCCCTAATTGTCCGCCTTCCCAAGTCTGGATATCCCATGTCCTCTCTCGCACCAAACACCGTGACCCCATCTCCCCCATTCTTGCCCGACTACATTTGCTCCCTTTTTCTTCAGAGGATCCAGTACAAAATCTTGATCCTCACCTATAAAGTTCGTCTGACATTGGTGGTCGGCAGAATTCCAAACCTTAATCAAGGATATCGTAGTGGGACACTTGGAAGATCACAATATTATTAGACAGAGTCAAAATAACTTTACAAAAGAGAAGTCATGCTTAACAAATCTTTTATATATATTCAGGACATATCAAGTTGTTGAGATAGGGGGGAGTCAGTGGATGCAGTGTATTTAGATTTCGAAAAGGCATTCGATAAGGTGCCGCATGAAAGGTTAATCCACCAGTTTACGGCGCATGGAATTAAGTGGAATACATTAGCGTGGAATGGCTAACGGGTAGAATACAAAGAGTGTGTATAAACAGGTCCTTCTCACATGGGCGGGATATGACCAGTGGAGTGCCACAAGGATCAGTGTTTGGGCCTCAATTATTACAATCTACATCAACGATCTGGATGAGAACATCAAAGTTAATGTATCCAAATTCGAGGATGACATTAAAATAGGAGGGAGAGTAAACCCCGAAGATGACAAAAAAAAATGCAACGAGAGACTGATAGGCTTGGTGAATCGTCGAATAGGTCACAGATGAAGTATAATGTAGGGAAGTGTGAGGTCATCCACCTTGGTTGTAAAAATAGCAGAGCTGATTATATTTTTGAAGGGGAGAAACTAGATAGCGTTTGCGTTCAGAGGGACTTGGGTGTCCTTGTGCACCAGTCACAAAATGTTCGTTTGCACTTACAGCAAGCAACTTGGAAATCGAACGGTATGTTGGCATTCGTTACAAAAAGGTTAGAATATAAGAATAGGGAAGTATTGCAGCAACTGACAGGGCCCTGGTGAGACCGCACCTAGAATGTTGTGTGCAGTTTTGTTCTCCTTATTTAAGAAAGGATCTACTCGCCTCGGAGGAGGTACAACGTAGGTTCACTGGGTTGGTATCAGGGCTGAGGGGGATGAGTTTTGAGGATAGGTTGAGCAATTTAGTCGTATATTCTCATGAATATAGAAGAATGAGAGGTCATCTTATAGACACCTATACGCATATTAAGGGGCATGACAGAATAGATAGTTGGAGAAATTTTCCCCTCCTTGGAGAAACTATAACCAGGGGTCACAGTCGTAACAGTAGGGGTAAGCCCTTTCGCAATAAGATGACGAAAAACTTCTTCACTCAAAGACTAGTGAATTTATGGAATTCTCTACACCAGACAGGACTGTAGGTGCTCAGTACTTGAACATATTCAAGATTGAGATTGATAGATTTCTTGTGGATGAAGGGATTAAGGGATATGGGTATAATGCGAGTAGGTTGTGTTAGAATAGAACAGCCATAAATTTATTGAAGACGGGGCAGGTTAGTGAGGCCGAATGGCCTACTACTGCTCCTTATTCTTATGTTCTTATGAAAGGCCCCTCCAGAGAAAGAAAGAGAGAACATTTATTATAGGGGAATTTTCATTTATAGCTGGGATGTATGGAATGATAAGTACGGTTTGCGTTATCTTGAGCAAGGTGATGAGTTTCTTTACGCATCATGTAGCTGCCTGAAAATAAAACGTGGATTTACACATAAAAATAATCATGAGCCCTTGAAAGCTTGTCCTGTCAATCGCTTTTTAGTCGTTCTGCCAACACAAGAGGTGTTGCCATGTTGAAAACATTGCTAATATTACTTTGGAAACTAATATGGAATCTGCCTAGCATACGACACTTGAACGATAATTCCAAATCATTGTTTCCAATGATAAAGTGCAATACCTTGTTTCCCCTTGGCTTCATTGCTAACTATTTTTTTATTTGTGACTTTCACTATCCCATCAAAACAATGTCAGAGAAGGACTGGTTTTCCAAACCGATTGTAATGCGATACGGAATATCCTCATCAAATCCGTTTTCAAAACAGGTATGTTTAATGCCAGAAGTTAAAATAAAATGTGTTTTCTTACAATCTTTGTTAAATAACAGAGATGACGCCTCCGTGTATTAATATGTGGGGATTGAGATTGACGTGACTAATGATGCAGGTCGGATGATTCCGGAGGTTTGCCATGTGAATAAATTACACTGTCTCCCAAACCCATAGTCTGTTATTTGGAGTCGCTATCTTCGCCAGCGAAACACTGGCTGCTGTCACATCATGGCTTTTCCAGCAATCTATGAGATAGAAGCAATTTATTACCCCATAATTGCACCAGTTGGACTTCCAGCTACGTTGTCAGAGCTTCATGAAAACCTACAACTTCAGAACCTGTTGGGGAGGCAAAATTATTTGTCCTGAAATGTTTTCTTAAAATGGTTCTTTTTTCCTTTTTTCCTGGATTGACCATAATAATCCTCTCATCTCACATCAGCAGAACATCTCTAATTAACTCATTTCATATAATGTAAAATGTAATTACTGTGCATTTTGGAGGCCAACAGTGCAGTCAATGTGCGCAACAGAAAATCCTTAAAGCTGGATATCGGTTACATCAACTCGATATAGAGTTGTACGTCTCAGAGTCAAGAGTCCTTAGACATTGTTCTGACCCAGAAGCACTTTTCATATTAAAGTAATTTAATTGAGATATTGTTGATTTTTTGCACGAGAATTCAGAAAATAATTTAATCCTGGGATCTCGGGATTCAAGGTGCAAAACCCTGTGTCGGAAAAGCACCAGGAATGGTAGCCCGTCGGTGGCAAAAACCTCATCCCGATTCATTCACTTCCGGTGGCTGATACCTGTCGCATGACATTATTCAAGAAGCAGAACTGATAGAAAGAGTGAAATAAAACAAATATTATTGGAACAAACAGAGAAAGTGACAGATATACAGAAAAGCACAATACAGACAAAAATAAGGTTTATGCCGTGAAGAAAGGAAAGAAAGGCACGCTTTGCCCCAAGATTTGCTGTGAACTTGTGATCATCAATCTGATTCAAACTTTTATGTGCGAACCTGCTCAGCTAATAACCGATAATTTTGTTCTCTTTCAGTGAACTCGTTGGCGATTTTAATCCTGTCCCGGGGAAGGTGTGGTCTCTCTACTGTCGTCAATCTCTATCTGGTGGCCATGGCAGTGGCGCATCTAATGGTTATCATCATTGATGTGATACTGAATCGCATCAATAACATTTATTATATTTTTAGCTTCTTGTACTATGCTCATGTGTGCAGCTTCAGAACCGTTCTGCTGGTTTCAGTCACTCGATGTTCTGTTTGGTTAACACTCGCCTTTACTTTCGATCGCTATGTCGCCATTTGTTGTCAGAAAATAAAGAACAGATTTTGTTCGGTGAAAACGGCCAGTTTGGTTATTGCAACTGTATGTTTGCTCTGCTGTGTGCAGGGCATTCCAGTTTATTTTATTTTTGTTCCCCTTGACACGGATGCTAACAAACCAAAATATTGCAATCAGAAACTCAGTTGCCACATTTCACCATATTGGAGAGCGTGCGAATGGTTGATCCGCGTGTTCTATCCAATAATAGTATCCGTAGTCATTACCCCATCAACACTCTGACGGTTAGGCACATATTGGTAGCCAACAGAGCCAGCACGAAAATCCGGGGTGACAGCAATGGTAATAAACACAATGATCCTGAGATGGGGAAACGGAGAAAATCCATCGTTTTGCTCTTCGCTGTATCGGGAAGTTTTGTACTTCTGTGGATGACAAACGTTGTTTGTTCGGTAAAATGGTCAATTTCAAACTACAACTACGAAGAGAAAATCATTAACACCCGCTTTACCATGCAACAGGTTGGTTTCATGCTTCAATTTTTGAGCTCCTGTAGAAACACATGTATCTATGTGGTGACGCAGAGCAAGTTTAGAGAAGAGATGAAGATTGTGCTTAAATATCCATTTACTGTGTTTTTCCATGGACTAAATAAACTATTATTGTTGATTCAGAAATGATTGCCAAGAGTTGCTGTATTATCAACAACACATGCTTTTGCGCTGATTCTTGTGACACTCCAACTAGCAAATCAGCAATGAAAATCTATCGGGTTCCTATCAACGAGTTTAATACAGTTTGGGGGGAAATTTGAGTGGCAATTGGACACAATTGGACCAACGCATATTGTCATTTAAATACCTAGCTATTCGCTTCTGGTTTATCATCCATAGCAGGGGAAAATAAATATTAATGTGTTCGTTTTCTCTCTCAACTGATAACTCAGAAGGAGAAGTGAAGATGGAGATCAACCGAGAAAAAATTCTCTGGAGGCTGTAAATATTCCGTCACAATATATTGATCATCAATAAATAATGTCACTTCCTTTGGTCAGTCGATAATTTATCTCACGCAAAAAATCTTTCACCATCGACTGACGGGCAATTCGTGCATTTCGCCAGTTTCAATTGATGACATTGGCAAATGTCGGGTTTGATAGATCATCACACTGGCCAAGGCCGTAATAAATCCACAACAATAATTACTCTGCGACTACCATTGGGTGCAGTGATGCAACTTGAAGAAACCAATGAAAAATACTGCTCTTGCTGAGAATCGATCTCACAACCTTGTCACTTCTCGAAAGAGTCATATAAATTGTCAAATAAATACCGCGGAATAAACTATTGCAACACTAGAGCTACTTTATTGTTTCGTTCATCTTATAAGTTCAGTTTCCAACATCAACAAAAATTATAACTTCCAATTATGTATACCACGCCATGGGCTGACACGTTGAAATTTTAAGTTCGAGAATAAGTTCGAGTGAAATTTGTTATACCGAGTTTAAGTTGTGTTCATTTTGAATAAAGACTGCTCGAGCTCTTTTTTAACGGAATAATTTTCCACCTATCAAAAACTTTGATGATGTGTTCGATTTATAGCACATGAAAACATGAAATGAACTAAAGCAGCAGCTCACGTAATCAACTGTTTCTCAGAATGCCATGTTTCAGTGTTGTGATGTAAATATTTTTGAGAAGTGCTTCCAAATGAAAACCGCTATTTAGATGTTCAAAACAATGTTTTTCGTGGCAAAGCGCCTGTCCCGTAAACTGGAAATGCTTGATGCAAATCCCAGCGGTTCCTTGCTGAATAACAGAACATGAAAAATCCTGGTTCTTCTGCTGTTATTGTCACAGTATGATGACAAAACGCAAAGCTGGTTGTCACTTCATGCTCTCGTAGGAATCCAATTTGTTCAACCTCAACTCCACCACCCACTGACTCCGCTCGATTAGCTCCAGACTTGTATTCATCCCTCATACATCTGCTACACCACAGGTGGACATGCCTTCAGCCACTGTGCTCCGAAATTGTGATATCGGGGACATTAAAAGTATGGTTTGTTTCCTTGTCAACAAGTTTCTGTCTCTCCTGGAGGGCCGATTGGTGAATTCGTTCCCAATAGTTACTCATGCTTCTCTGTGGAGTCAAATAGGTTTTAGAGCCTCTTCGCCTTTTTGGACCGGTTTGACCCGTCCGCGTGACCTATATTAATACAAACATATTGTTATTGTCACTTATAACAGCAAAGTTCCAATTCATTTATGCACAATTGCAGGGGGCATTCGGCTGTTTTTATCCCTGAGAAGCAACCAACCATCAGAGGGACTGTGTTGATTGAAGTGTTAGAACAATCTTTGAGAGATTGCCATCAGGTGGAAGAAGAACCTCATCAAAAATATTTCACCTTTGTATATACATTAATTGACAGGACAGTTATTCTGAAACATTCGTATCACTGAGCAGTGTTCAGGTGGTGGCGAGAATGCAGCTCAGTGAAGAATCATTAAGTGCACAACAAGAGGACCTTGGATCAAATCCAGACGTCCTCTTAAAGTTGGGCTAAATTTGGAAAAATCCTTTGTCAATGTGATCAGATTTTGACATGACAGATACTGTGAGCTGAGAAACCAATTTGCTCCAGGATCTCAAAGGACAAAAATACCTGCATTTAATAAACGGACATTAACATAACAAAACATAACATAACAAGACATAAAATAACATGTAGGAGCAGAAGAGGGCCACACGGCCCTTCGAGCCTGCCCAGCCATTTCATCATGACTGATCTTCTAATCCAGTTCCAGATGATAAGCTAAGCCTGCCTTATCCCCAGATCCCTTCAAAACTTTTGCAGTAAGAAATCTATCTGTCTCAGTCTTGAATATGTTCAAGGTGAGCGTCAACAGACCTTTGGGGTAGTGAGTTCCATACGTTCACATCCTTTGAGTGAAGTAGAAGTTCTTCCTCAAATTAGTACGAAAGGGCTGGCCTCTGGTTTTAAGTTTGTGACCCCGGTTTCAGTATCTCCAAACAGGGGAAACAATCTCCCACTATCTATTCTATCATGCTCTTTGATGATCTGAAATGTTTCTGTAAGATCCCCTCCTATTCTTCTATATTATAGAATCAGCCTGCCCTCGCAACTCATCCCCTTCATCCCTTGTACTGTCCTAGTAAATTTACGATGCACGCCCTCCAAGGCAAGTACAGCCTTCCTTAAATAAGGAGACCAAACCTGCACACAGTATTCCAGGTGTGGTCTCACCAAGGCCCTATAGAGTTGCAGGAATTCTTCGCTACTCTTACACTCTATTCCTTTCATAATGAATGCTAACATACTGTTCGCCTTCCTAACTGCTTCCTGCACCTGCAGACTAACTTTCTGTGATTGGTGTACAAGGACATCCAAGACCCTCTAGACGCTAATACATCCCAATCTCTACCCTTCTAAAAAATAATCCGCTCTAATGATTTTGCTATCTTGGCGGACGACTTCACATTTCCGTACATTATAAATCATCTGCCACCTACCTGCCCAATAACCTAACCTATCTGTGTCTCGCTGCATTTTTTTTTGTGTCGTCCTCTGTGTTGACACTTACTACTAGTTTTGTGACATCCACGAATTTAGATATATTAACATCGATGTCCTCATCTAAATCGTTGAGCTCTGTGGTAAATAGATGAGGCCCAAGGACTGTTCCTTGTGGCACTCCACTAGTCACATCCCGCCAATATAAAAAGGACCCTTTTATCCCTACTCTTTGTTTCCTACTCGTTAACCATTCCCGAATCCACGTTAATATGCTACCACCAATTCCATGGGCCCATATATTTTGGACTAACCTTTTATGCAGCATCTTATCGAATGCCTTCTGGAATTCCAAATAGACCACATCCACTGATTCACCCTTAATTTAGTTTACTGGAAATATCCTCAAAATCTCCATGAGATTCGTCAAACATCACTTCCCTTTTGTAAAGCCATGTTGTCTTGGCCTAATTATATTGTGCTCCCCTAAATACAGAACTACCACATCCTTAATCAATGATTCTAAATGTTTTCCTTTCACTAATCTGAGACGAACTGGCCTATAGTTCCCCATCTTTTCCTTTCCACCCTCCCTGAATGGTCGTGTGACATTTGCGATCTTCCAATCCATGGGGACTGTTCCAGAATCCAAGGAATTTTGGAAGATCAGACATAAGGCATCCAATATCTCATAAGCTTCCCCTTTTGGAACCCTGGGATGCAAGCCATCCGAACCAGGGGATTTGTCACTTTTTAATGCTAACAGTTTCCGTAGCATCAATTCTCTGCTTTTGAATATGTCCTTAATTGCTTCCTGTCCTGATCCCATTGGTGCATCTCTAATGTTGGCAGACTTGTTCTGTTTTCTACGGTTGTGACAGATGCAAAGTACCCATTTAGGGACTCTGCCGTGTGCTTATCCCCAATTACAACTTCTCGCGTCTCTGACTGTAGTGGACCTACATTTGCACTCCCTCGCCTATTCCTCCATGGTAATTGTAAAAACTTTTAGAATTAGACTGAGTGTTCCGAGCTATCTCACCCTCATACTCCTTTTTCTCGCTCTTAATGAGTTTTTAGTTTTAATTTGATGGTTTCAAAAACTCTCACAATCTTCAGAATTGCTGCTTTTCTTGGCACTTATCAGACTTTACTTTTAATTTGAGGCTTTCCCTAACTGCTCTAGTTAGCCACGGGTGAATTGCTTTCCATGTTGTACTCTTATGCCGCAAGGGAATATGCGACCGTTGAGAATTTTGCACTTCATCGTTAAATATTTGCCACTGTTGGTCTACATTTTTAACTCTTAATCTTATTCTCCATTCTATTTTACCTACATATTTCCTTAGAGCAACAAAAATTAGCCCTAATTAAATTCAGAATGATTGCCACTGATTTAACTATATCCATCTTCAACTTAATGCAGAATTCAATCATATGATGACCTCTGTGCCCTGCAGGATTCTTAATACCTTCACCGCCAACTAGCCCTGTTTCGTTACACGAAACAAGGTCTGGATTGGCCTGTCCCCTTGTTGGTTTATCGGGATGCTGCTCTAGAAAGTTATCGCTCATACACTCAATGAACTCTTCTTCTGACCTACTGTTGCCGATTTGGTTTTCCCAATCTATGTGGAGATTGAAATCAGAAACTAATATCGCTTTACCTTTCCTACATTCTCCACTGTTTTCCTGATTGATACCCTGTGCTGTATTGTGATCGTTGCATTAAGGGCTTCAATGATGAGATAAAAACTCCGTAAGACAGTGTCTAACGTAATAGTAACAAAGTAAAATTTATACAGTGCTACCACGAGAAAGAAAACGTTCAACGAAAAATGGTTTGAAGATGCCGTGTATTTTTTGTGGGGATTCCAGATAAATATAGTGAAAAATTGGATAAGTGTGGGGCAGGTAAATTTCCGTTAAGTAAAGCCAGGAAGGACAAGACTTTGAAAAAAGGATCATCAGCTTGGGCGCATTGAAGAGACGTGTTAGGGATATTTTAGGTAAAATGTTACACCGGGCAGTATAAAAGGTCACAAGAGACGTAAACGAAGGTTATGTTCGATCACCGGCTTGAATTCAAACTATTGCACTGAGATTATGATTGCGCTTATATTTATGAGATTACTATTCCTCCTACAAAATGCATTTTGACTACACTTTACAGTGTAACCTGTATTCACGTTACAATATATTCTGCGAAGCACTTTGGTGCATCTCGGTGATGTTATAAGACGCTATGTCAAATATAAGCTTTATTAACATGATTAATGTTCCACAACAACAACAAAATTACATTCATGTCGGGTGGGCGTCTCAAACCGCTGAGAATTTACAAAAAGTTACCCGGACAAGCAATTCAATTACTTAAGATATAGGCTTATTAAATGGTCTTATTTTCTTCGCGTGAGAATCAGTAAAACGAATTCTGGTGTGTTTCTGGCATGATGAAGTGATAGGGTAGTAGCTGGGGAGAATTGTGGTTATCAAGCTGAATGCAGTAACCACATCTTTCCACACTCTCTGGATATTGTGTAAATTATTTTTTACTCTTTTGGTGGTATTATTAATATACTTTTGGAAACATATTTAACCTGTTAAGACCCGGGTTAAACTCCCTCCTGGGTCTAACATTACTCAAGTTGCCTTTCTCCACACTTGTTTGTTTACCTTGCTGTAAATCACTTGCTGTAACTAGAAACAAGGTTGTTGGACGATTGGCTTCCTGGGATTAATAATTCGTCCAAAACTTTTGGTTACTCAATCCACAACTGTTTATGGGATACTCCTTTCCTCAAGTGGCTGCATTTATCTCCCACAAAATCCGCAGTCACCACACTTTACATTAAATTCTGTGAAGCGCTTTCAGACATGTCAACGATATGTTGCATGCAAGCATTATTATTATTAATTTCATGATTATTATTATTACTATTATCATCATTATTTCGGGATCCGGCAGGCTGGTAGCTGGGAATGAGTCTCCCATCCTCTGTTGTCCAGTAGCTTGCGCTGGAGTGTGATCAGCCCAGTGCTCAGGAATGTTTGATTCAGTAAATTACAAAGCCGATCAAAATCAGAATAGCGACCGCAATGGCAACCGCGATGCCCACCGCCACTGCTTCACGGAAATATCACTGCTCCTTTCATTCATGTCTCTCTGAACCGGCTGTGCGTGTGTACCCTGCTCCCTGACCCTGGGTCGGGACTTGGGTCTCGTCCATCCACTGCATGGTGTAGTTTTCAGTGCTGGGCAGCCCCACGGCCTGGAGGGGCTGGGTGGAAAATGGGGGCAGGCGGATAGGGAGAAGCTCCCCCCCAGTAAAAGCACCGGATTTGACACAGTAGAGGACCTGGCAGGACTGGATGATGTCGGCCACGTGTTGGCTGAAGCCTCGAGGGCAGCTCTTGCTGTAACCGCTCGGGTTGGTCGGCACAGAGCTCTGCAGTGAGGGGTTGCTTGCGGCGGTGTCCGCCAGCGGATTCCCGCTTTCACAGCTGATAAAGCCCCCGAAAGGCACCGAGGAACGGAAGCCCAGCTCGAAGTCGTTGCTCACACACACCTTCATATTGTCGAAAAGTGAGAGCGCGTAGAAAGTGAGGGGGCAGGATGGAAAGTTGGTGAGCGGGTTCTTGCTTTTGGTGGTGTAGAGACCACCAAACAGGAGCCCGGAGGTATAGGGGACTGACCCAGTGGCTGCACACCAATAGGTGGTGAAGCGCACTCTCCTCACGTGGTAAACGTTGTGGCACTTCTTCTTACAGAAAACGTGGCATTTCCTGTGACACTCATTCTGATAGTAACCCTGATCTCTGAATTGGGTGCTGAGTTGCACGGCAGTGTACTGCGGCGGGCAGCTCAATCCACCGGTCAGCGGGTTTTTCTGTTCCAGGGCAGGGCACATAGACTGGGCATTGGCCCCAAACACAGCCACGCACTCCTGGTACACCCCACCGAATGTGAAGTTCGTGTTCGGGCTCTCACATGAGTGATCGTCAAGATTGGCCTGATAATCGAAGTTGGGGGAGTTCATGTCGACACAGCCGGGGTGAGTGTTGACCATGTAGTACATGTTGATGGCCTTCTCCACGGCTTGGGAAATCCTGGCGACGGTGGGCGACGGCAGGTCTGGCAGGGTGTGTTGGTTGATTAAGACGTGCAGGGGCAGCCCGGATCTGTCGATGGCAATCAGATGGTTCTCAATGGAATCCTGCCACATCTGCAGGGTCATCCCGGGATAGTATGGGGTTCCGCCATTGCTCTCTATCCGTGAGTGGGTTCTGTAAGTCGCATATTTCTTCATGAATTCTTCTGTGACCGTGGAGGATGTCTGAGATTTCAACGTTTTAAAAAACGAAGAGGCGATGGCGGTGGTGACTGCGGACTTTGTGGTCTCCGACAGAAATGACTGTTTAACCTCATCTTCCTGCAGCAAGTTAGCACCAGCGTTCAGTTGGGTGAGGACGTGCGTGCCATAGTTTACAATTAGCATTTCTGATTCGTACCTGTAAAATATAGCATATCACGATGATAATCCTTGCATTTGACATAGCGCCTTACTAAGTCAATGCAACATCTCCATGCGCATCATAGCATTTTCACTAAAGTTTAGCGACCGTGTATTTTGTAAGCCAAACTTGGAAACCAAGCGAACACACTTGTCCACCAAACAGTTGTGGATAGACTGTCCAGAAATTTGGTTGGTGGGTAGGGGATTATAGATGGAAAGTGATTGGTAATTGATTAATTTACCCGAAGTCGCTTAAAGATAAGTAAACAGACGCATGTGGAATAAGAAAAATGTTAATTTTTTCTTGATTAGATAGTATAACCATTGCAGGTTATGGAAAATAGTGGGCAACGTCTGAATAGATCCAGCACAATTATGATAGGCTGAATGGCCTCGTTCTGTGATGAAATATAATTTCAGTCTATAAATTTTGCGTGATGGGTGAAACAGTATGATGCCTATGTATGCCTGATATTTTCGATATATTCACGGATTTCAAGCCTCCTGCATGTTGGTGGCGGTGGAAGTGGGGGGGGGGGGGGATTGGGTGGGGGAGGGTTGTGGGTTGAGGGTTGGTTTGGGGGAGGAACAGGCTGACATGCCTTGCACTTGAACGTTGGAATCCAGCCCTCTTTGCGTTCTCTAGTCCAGTTCTGGAGCCAGATTGTTTTAGCGTATTTTAGGATACTACTAATGAAAGCAGGACCAGCCTGGCTCATCAGCAGAACACGGAAGGGCATGTAGAAGTTTGATAAATAAAATATATGTTCGGGTATAAACAAAGGAGATTTAGTCACAATGACAAGGAGATACTCGAAGATGAACTGATAGCAAATAATTGACACAACACTGATCTCCCGCGGAGAAAGCGAGATGATTACAACCGGATTATTCGAGTTAGTTGCAAGGATATTAATTACTCTTAACATGGACTCCGAAGACAGATTGGTTCTGGTGACTGGAACTCGGTTGAATTCCAAGGCAGGGCAAAATCTGAATATCTCTATCTTAATCCACACGCATTTGTTTGATAAGCAGAAAGCAGCAACACTCTTGTTACAATAACAACAGCAATAACTTGCATTGGTATAGCGCCTTTAATTCGGGGTAGAATCCCTGAGCGTTAGATATTGGTGGATTCCAAATCTGATGCCGGGGGAAAGGGAGAGCTCCTTGTAAGCACGATCCATAAAGAAGCAACTTAAGTGGGATTTGAAAATGTAAAGAAGATTGAGGGAGAGCATTGCAGAATGTTTGCGCCTAATGCCTGAAGGCATGTCCACCGGTGGTCAAGTGGAGGGGGACGAGAGACAAATAGTAGGACGGAGGCATCAGATGCTGGATTGGAGTTAAGCAAATCGGATAGTTTGGGCGTTAAAGGGCATGAAGGGATTTGAAATGGTGTGATAGGATCTTCAAGTCGAAACGTTTGGTAATTGGGAGACAGTGCAGCCTGGCAAGCATTGGTGTGACCGGGGGTATACAGCTTTGTGCAGGATAGTATCCAGGCGGCGGAATTCTGAATTAATTGTATTCTGTCTTTGGTGAGAATGTGGAGAAGGGAATTTGAAAAGGCCAGTCCGGAAGTGACAAAATTGTGGTCGTAGGTTTTGACTGCTGTGGGTGAGAGAAGCGGGTAGAAGCAGGCAATATTGGGGGAAGGAAAATTCAAGGTCCAAATCAAGGAGCAGATGTGGGAGAAAATGGAAATCTGTGGATCGATCCTGAAGCGTACATTGCACATCGGCTTGGTGAATCCGAGGGACAGCCTGGGAGGTTGAGGAGTTCGGAAGTGAAGGAAAGAAAACGCAATTGCGATCCAAGGTGTATGGCTTCCATCATGTCGATGTTCAGCGGCAGGAAGTTTGCGACCGTCATGAACTTGATATCTGTCAAACAAGCTGTCAGGACATCAGTGGACTTGAAGTCGCAGCTGGATGAGAATTACATTTGGGTGTCACTTGTATACATGTGGAATTTAACCACATGCTTGTTGATTGGATTGCATTGCATGGGTGGACGAGAAACCACTTGTCGAGATATATTGTTGGTGGTTAGTCAAGTAGGACATGAAGCTTACGATTGGTGTGCCACTCAGTTGGATGAGGGAGGGGAGATTATGGAGGAAGATAGAGTGATCCACTGTGTTGAACGCGGAGGACAGGCCGAGGACAACAGGGAGGGAGAGAGAGTTCTGGAACAGAGAGAGGGTTAATTTGTTGTCTCCTTGACGAGACTTAGCTCTGTGCTAGTGGGCAGGGTAAAAACTGAACTGGAGCGGTTCGTGTAGGGAGCGGAGGCAAAGGTTTTAATGAAGTTGATTTGGAAACCGATGATTTGTTCATTATTTGCTGTTTGCTTTCTGGGAGTTATAATCGGTTAACTAACTAAAGTTTATTCAGTCAATCTTTGACTATTTGTGGGACAAAGTTTCGTACATTTGGCTGCCGCATACAAAATACACAGTCACTACACTTAACAGTATATTCTGTGAAGCGCTTTTAGACGGTTCAAAGTGATAAGGCAGTATAAAAAATATATATGGATTATTGTGTTTATGATTACTGGGTAGTTGTTGCCTCGTAAGGAATACTACCGACCTGGCAGCACTGCTGCGGTTGTTCTCCATGTGGCTTCCAATCGCCAACAGATGCTGCTTGAACCTGGAATCCAGTTTGAAAGAGACTGAGGACTTCACTTTGTACACGAAATTCCTGACCTGAGTCCGAGCCGTGAAAGTCTTGTCATTCATTTCATGAATTCTGACCCTCTGGGTATTTTTGGAGAACTTGCCATTGAGGAAGGAGAAGAAGGATACTTCTGCGTTAATGGATGATGCGGTGGTGCTTTTATAGTACTTCCAGTTTTCGATGATCTCCGAGTGGATATCCAAACCACTGTGTTTTTGGGGATCACGAAGATCTCATCTGCGATGAGGTAAGCCCCATCCTCTGTAGTTTTGCACTGATGGTAGCTGATGTCCATTATTCGGCCCATATCGATGTTCCTGAGGTTGTCCCATCCTCCGCCGGGAACGACCTCAAGTACCGGGATGGAATGAATTAGTTTACATTCGTACAGTCCATTTTCTGATGTCGTTTTCAGGCTGGACCCCTCAACACCGAACTCCGGACAGGAAAGAAGAAATAAACCCGCAGCCACAATTATCAGTGTCATGGCTGTCTTCTGTACGGGCCTGGTCTTCTCTCAGCTCCTTTTCGCACAAAGAGAAAACAGAGACATTATCAGTCATATCCGCTCAATCACTTCCTACTCGAATCGGCTGACAACACGTCTCACTGGTATACTTTATCTTTTGCCTTCCTTCTCTGACACGATGCTGAATTATCTCGTGAGAATGCACATTTTTGCCTATCTCAGACAGCCCTTAGATTTGTATGTAATTTCTCTCCGCAGGAGAGAACTGTAGTAAACTGAGAGCACCAGATAAACTGAAAACATGGAGTCCTGTAGCTTTGTGGTTGGACCACTTGCCTCGCAAGCAAGAGCACCTTGGTTATATTGCCAGTATGGTGAAATTTTGAGTAGGTTTCCTTACTCTATAAGCCTCTGCTTACTTAGCAGGGAGTAGGAACTCGGTAATTAGTCGAGTGCTAGATCGCTTCTCCAAGGGTAATAATCCATTCAAAAATATTATTAATAATAATCATAATAATAATATTAATAATTTGGTTACTCAAACCACGACTGTTTGTGGCTGCACTATTGTGCATAATAGGCTGCCCCGTTTCCTTTTTGTTGCCGGGATAGTCTAATCAAAACCATCATTAGCCTGAATGTTTAAACTATCTGGCGAAATCATGTTATGCAGTGAGTTTTTGCCATTATTTCAGTGGGGGATTTTGAAATGATCGAACCAATGGTCGCATAAAACTTCGCATCAATCCCGCTAACCACTTACTGGCCACTAACTTCTTTCCCCGGGATGTCCCCCCAGTACCCAGTGGCCTCACTGGCAGAGATATCTCCACCAGTAACCACATCTGTGCCAGCACCCGCTGCACCTTTCCGCACTCCCGTAACATTGTCCGGCTCTGCCACTGTGTCTCACCGCAGGGCCCAGAGACCCTTATCACTTCTAGGCTCGACTTCGCAAACTCCCTGCTTGAAGCCCTTCCGACTCCTCCCTCCACAGTTGCAGATCATCCACAACACTGTAGCCCATATCGTGTCCCGCATCAGGCTTCATAACCCAAACGTACCGAGCTTCACTGGCTTACCAATACCTTTTGACCCTGCCTTCGCCAATTACACATTCGCAGAGTTTTGCATTTGGACGTTTTTTAAGAAGAAAACTATCAAGGACAATTGGTGGAGGTGAAGAACAACTCCCTTAGATTCATAGAACTGTACAGAAAAGAAGGAGACTGTCGAGTTTGCACCTGGTGTTTATACAAACTGTAATTTAACCTCAGTGTTTTGGCGTATTTCCATAGTAATCAAAATATTTAACTTTCATATACCTTTCTACTTCCCATTTTAAAACCAACTATTGAGTCGGCTTTGAACAATTGCTTTCTCGGGCTTTCCACAACCCATGAACTCCCTGTGTGAAAACATTTAACCTCAACTTTCGTTTCGTTCCTGTGGTGACTCTCTGTAATCGTTGTCCTCGACTGACTGTCTCCACTTCCACCGTAGATAACTGTTTACTTGGTGTCCTATCGAAATCCCGCGAAACGGACCATTCATCTGACAAAAAAATCTGTGATGCACTTTCAGTCAAAGATATTTCAGGCTCTCTACATGATATTTAAGGCATTATGCAACCCACTGCCACAGAGGTCTGATTAGATTTCGACATTCTGCTGCCAGCCATGTCACCTTGGAGAATTGAGCTTCGAGATGAACACACCGCAATACTGTCTGTCTCCCCATCACCCAAAGGATCGACTTTAAATTCCTCATTATCGTTTTCAAATCCATTCACTCCCTGGCACCTCCTAATTCTCCGAACACCTCCCTTCCTAGCCCACCACCCGGAGCCTCCGCTATACTTGTACCAGCGTCCTTCTCATCCCTCACACGCCCTACCCCACTAGCGCAGGTCGTGCTTTCAGCCACTACGGCCCAAAACACAAGAACACTCTCCCTGAATCACTCCGCCTTGATCCTTCTCTCCCTCGTTTCAAGTTCTAGCAGAAAAGTTTGCGCTTAGATCATACTTACTGCCCCCTGCACCCTGCGCGGCGTCAGGCTCCACACTTCTAAGCGTTCTGAGACGCTACCCTGCCAGGATTGTACTGTCTACGGTAAAGATGTTGTACTTCCCACTGAAATTTTGTTCTCGACCAGCTTCCTTCTATCACTCTTTCAGGCAATGCCTTCAATATCTCAACAACTAGCTGCATGAAAAAAAAACCTCCTGACACTCCTCTCTGTTTATTTGAACAACTATTTTCAAAGAGTGCGCCCGCGTCACCGATCCACGTGACAGTGGAAATGGTTTCCCCCTTTTCAAACTAATGAATTCTCTCATCACTTTTGAAACATCTATTCTGACTCCTCTTAACCTTCTCTGCTCCGAGGAGAATAATCCTTGCTTTTCTAGCCTCTCGTGATAACTGAAATCTCTCATAACATAAACATGATATAACATAACATGTAGGAGCAGGAGTAGGCCATTCGGCCCTTCTAGCCTGCCCCACCATTCAATCATGGCTTATCTACTCATCGAACTCCTGCTAATAAACTAACACTGCCCTTTCCCCATGTCCCTTAATCAAATTGTGCAATAAGAAATTTGTCTATCTCAGTCTTAAACATGTTTAATGACTGAGCGTCAACAGCCCTTTGGGGTACTGAGTTCTATACATTCATCAACCTTTGAGTGAACACATTTTTCCTCAACTCAATACTAAAGGGCTGCCGCTGATTTTAAGTTTAAGATGCCTGGTTTTATTTCTCCAACCAGGTCAACTATAAGATCCCTATTATTATTCTATACTCCAAAGAATATAGGCCTAAATTGGTCAGCCTATCCACGTAACTCATTCCCTTTCTTCCCTCGTACTAACCTGCGCTGCACCTTCTCCAAGGCAAGTACATCCTTCCTTAAATAAGGAGACAAATACATTCCTTGACTCATCCTGGCAAATCTGCTTTACAATCTTGCCAATGAGTTGCCACTCTTCCGAAAGTGTTGTTCCCAGAAATGAACCAAATACTATAGCTAATGCCTATCCAGTGTTTTATCATGTTTTATCATAATTTCCCAGCTTTGTATTATGCCCCGATCTATGAAGTCCACTTTTTCGCACGATAATTTTGAGTTAATCTTGTTCCTAGATTGTCATTCTGAATTCTAAACACACAGTGTCCCCTAAAGTTATCGTTGCTTGACTGAACTAGACAGAAAAAAACAATACAAACACACTCACCTCCCGTCTTAGTTGATGGGGAATCTTTTATTTTTTCTTTCCTTTCGACGGTAATTCTGCTGATTTTCTCCTACACGTTCTGTTCCATTTATTTCCTCACCTGTTATTTGTCAGTTGGAAATCACGTACGTCATTTATTGACTGCAACCTTTGATTTCTACTGAGCTTTGTCTGTTTCCAGTAAGTCAGCAAACCAGGAGTAATATATTTTCTAAATTTTATAAGTGACGAATTCAGCATTGAGAGTTATGGTATTCAAGTCAATGAATAACCTAACATTGCCTGTATCTGAGAAAGCCTTGACCTTCACTTTACCTGATAAGATCATTATCGATTTCATGTTGATAAGTTTATGAGCTTTATACTTTTTAATTGTACGGTTGGTTCCTCTTTTCATTCACTGCGGTTGATAGTTGAAATACATTTTAAGCCAAATGCAATTATTTTCTTTGAAAGTCATTTACTCCAAGATCCTCAAGCAAACAATAATAACAAAATGGAAACAGAACATCAGCAGCTACATTACATTTATATCATACCTTTGAGGGCGGGATGGAGTCCCACGGCGTTGGAAATAACTGTTTCTGAACAGAAATGCAGGGCTCCGTCAGGCACGGTATGGGGTGGGGTAGGGGGATAAAGGGATGGGAGAGGTGTTTGTGGCGGTTGAAAGGAAGATGACGGATATGCTGTGTCGTAGACTGAACAAATTATAGTTCAACCATAGATATCTTTCGATCAGTCCAGATGAGAATGCAAAATCTGTCCATTACCATGACTTAGAAGCTGTTATCACACAACTGCAGAATTGGTTTTGTTGGTGTCATAGCAAAACATCTTCGTCAGGCGATAATCAGCAGAATTCTTGTCAAGCTTTGTTTGCTATGGAGAACATTGTTAGCGCCAACGTGAAATTTTTATGAAAGATATCTTCAAAAACTGCACCAATAATAAACATGACGTCTTCACATTATTGTAGCCGACGTAATCGTTTGAAACTACATTAATTAAATCAGTTCCTTCGACTCTAGGTTAACGTATATGAATAACTCCAGATAGGAAAGGGGATCACAACAGGTCGGTCAAACTGGGTGGGTCTTGAGACGAGTTTTCAGTGAGACAAGGAAAAGGACGAGGTGGAGGGACTTGTGCGATAGAGTTACAGAGGTTGGGAGTAGAATGGCTGCAGGGTCGACCGCCAACAGTTTGGCTGGTGAGTCGGCGGACATGAAGCAGCGTTCAGGTTGGTAGGAGCAGGAGTTCGCAGACGTAGGAGTGAGCAAGGCCAAGGAGGACTTAGAAAGTGAGGAGCGCGTCACAGAATGGATGTGGTTTGAAAGACGGTTGATCGACCATGATGCTGAGGTACACTGTTGGCTCCTGAGATATAGAATGCACCAATGCAGGAATAAGTTGTCATCACACGAGATTTGGGGGCGCTGACAGGAGCCAGGCTAGAGGGACTCTATCTTGTTGACATTCAACTGCACGGAGTTAGCTCTCATCCAGAGCTTAGTGTTTGACAGGAAAACTGTGAAGACAGCAGTGGTCCTGCAATCGAGGCTGCAGGCAGAGAGGTAGACTACGGTTTCACCTGCACACATGTGGAAGTTGACTCGACGTCTCCGGATGATGCTACCAAGAGGGAGCACATCGATGTTCAAGAGGAGGGTATGAATAACCGAGCCCTGAGAAATGACGCACTAGATGGTGTGGGGACAGGAGGAGAAACCATTTGTGGAGATGAAGTGGAGAAGGTGTGAGAGGTACGATGTGAACAATTCAACGGCAGAACCGTGATGTTTGAGGTGAGAATAGAGAAGGTGGATGAGGTTAGAGTGGTCAACCAAGGGGAAGTATATAGATATTGTGAAGGAGAGAGACGGAGCCCTGAGGGACGCCACAGGTCATGTTTCTCTGGCTATAGGTGAAGCCGTTAGCAGTGACAAAGTCGAGACCGTGGGAGAAGTAGGATTTGAGGCAGGCGAGGGAAGGTCCGAGAAGATTGAATTGAGAGGAGAGGCGGTGTTGGAGAATAAAATGTTCAACCGTGTCAAATTTAGCAGAGCGGTCGAGGAGAATAAAAATGGCACAGAGGGCCCTACTTGCAAATGCTCAGAATGTTATTAATGACTTTCACGAGCATATAGTGGTCAGGGGTCCACTATGGTTCATCTAACTGTTTCTCATCAATGATCAGAACGTTGATAACATGGCACTCAGGGAAACCTGGATCACGCTAAATGACACCTTCCCCCTCACTCAGGCCACACATCTGGGCTATAACTACAACCATGCCCCACTCCACAACCGCCGTGGCGGTGGTCTGACCCTCAACTCCAGGGCATTACTTGGCCTGTGCCCCAACTCCGCTGGCTCAATCCCATCTTTTGCTCAAATTACTCTGCCATCCCTACCATCTCTCGTTAAAAATTCTCCTAATTTACCGCCTCCGAAAATCCTCCACTTCCTTCATCTCTAACATTTTCACTATTCCAGCTTCCCGCTGCCTCGGCTCCGACCGCCTTATCATCCTAGGCGACTTCAATCTTCATTTCACGCCTATTGTTCCACCTCCTCAAACTTCTCCTCTCTCCACTCCTCTCCAAACTTCTCCGAACACATCCACAATGTTGCATACTTTCACAGTCATCGGCTCGACCTGGTGATAACCCGGGGCCTCAGAGTCCCGGATGTGACCATCACCGGCATGGACAACACTTACCAACATTTTATATCCCACAAATCTTACGTCCCTCTCCGCACTGCTTCCAAACCGTCCACCATGTTCTACAGCCCGATGAAGAAGAGCTCCCCGCCATCCCTCTCTGCTGCCCTGGAGTCTCATGAAATCCTGCCCCTCTAGCTCTCCTCCAGCCCCAACCAATCCTCTGCTTTTACTCTCCTCCGCAGCACCCTCTCCACCACACTCTGCATCATTGCCCCCCCTCACCTCGCGAACTGCTTCCTATTCCTGATCCACACAATGCTTCACCAGCCACCTCGGCTCGCTAAAGTGTGAGGTGCAAGCTGCTGGGCGCACTTGGCTCAAATCGGGCCTAACGGTCCACCGCCACATCTGGCTGGACCTCATCATCAATTACCGCTCCGCTCCCGCCTCAGCCAAATCACCCTTCTGCCCCCGGTTAATCCTGGAGGGGAAAGGCAATCCCAGGCTCCTGTTGTCTACCGCGAAACGACTCCTCCAGGTTTTCCGCCATGCCTCGCATATACTTTAATCCGGTTCCCACTGCAGAAATGCTGGAATCTACTTAGCTGCCACTGCCCTTCCATCATGCACCCCCTCCCTACTACCCCCTCCCGAATTCGCTGCCCCCTTCCCCCAAACACACACAGGCACGGACTCCGAATACTACTCATCAATCCTTTCCCCTTTGAAGCTGAAACCCCTCCTCTATCACCACGACCATATCACCCATAAAGCTTACACCTGCTAACTGAACGCATTCCCCAAACCTTTCCTTTATACCCAGCTCCATCCCCTTGACCGTCTGTTCGCCGATATCATCAGCTCCATCCGTTCAGCGGGCTCCGGCCTGCTCCACGTCAAACGCCCAACCCGCCCTAACCACGGTGGCTGGGTTTCCAGACTCTCTGCCCCCACATTCTGCAAGTCCATCCAACAATCCCTTCGCCTCGCTTGATTCGTTGCCTTCTTCAACGCTGGTCTCAAGACCTTCCTCTTCGATCGTGCTTTCAGCCGTCTTCACACCTCTCTGACTTCCTTCACGCCTTCCACATCCTTCCCCATGCGCGTTTCCTGACCCCGTACTCTCCAGCCGCTTGGGAAGTCCTCCTGACGTGAAAGTCGCGCTAGAGAAGTAATTGTTTTGTTTTTGCTGTAATTTTTTTCTGCTTCTGTCTCCGCCCAGTCACATGCGTCAATAACCAGGGCCGCATTCTGAGACTTCTGCTTTTCACCAATTTTCTCCCTTGCTGACATCATCCACAAACATGGGTTTCACTTCCATTTAATCTGGAGGGCACCCTACTCCCCCGACAGCATCGACTCCAGGACCGCTGCTGCTCTGACCGATTGTCTGTATGCCATCAAATATTGATTGATCGCTATCTTTTTTCAGTTCAGTGCTGACAGGACAGAGGCTCTCCTGCTCTACTGCTGTCAATGACTTCTCACCCCTGACGCTGTCAACAACTTATCTGCATTGAAGCAAAATTCACCTTACAGAGATACTGAGAAACATTGGTGTCTGAATCCACCCTGAACTTTCCTTGATACCATGTTTCATGCCTCTCACCCACTCTGCTTTCAATCGGTTCCACAATATGTCTTTCCTCCTTCAAATCATTCAACACCCAGTACTCCAGAGGGGTAAAAATGGAAACGTTCATGTTTTCATTGTACAGAGGTTCGCTTCCATCAAAGAAACTTGCACAAAAAACACGGAGAAATAATGAAATATTTGAGAGAGATCTTAAAAAGCTATTTTTTGATACAACATATTTGGAGAACTTCACTCCGGACCACGTGACGGTATTAAAATGTGACGTTTGTGTTTTTTTCTAAATTTAAAATGTTGATACTTTGGAACTTTGTGAGCGATTTTAGCAGCAGCTAAACTTTCTGAATTTTTGATTCCGGAAGTAAACCTCCCTGGGAGTTCCAAACAACACATCTCTTAGCACTGAATGGCACCTGTGTGCACATAGAGTATATCTGTCTGTGTATATTATTCCCCCCCGTCTGACTCAGGCGTGAAAGTGGTTCGGGCTTTCTTCCAAATCTCGAGGGCTTTGAGTAGCTTAGTTAAAGGATTCCACCCGTACTGCCAAAAGAATGCAGTTGCCTCTACCGAAATATTTATTGTATGGAAAAATCACGTGAAATTTGTACTTTTGTTTACATTCTATACAGTAAAAATGCGTGCGGAAAAAAACAAACTCATCCAGGGGAATGTAGTCTTAGCCTTTGTGCTGTATATCTCTGTGTTTGAAGTACTCACTTCGCAAGCAAAAGGATCAGGGTTTGATTCCCAGTCAGGGCAAGGATGTGTCAAATTGGCTGTCACATTTCGCACACAGAACACAAAGTCAATTCACTTGACACGACATTGTGTACCACTTTCAGACACCTCAACGACGAAATCAGGCCCCATCAACTGCAATGATTATTATGTATTTTTTAAACTATGATTAGTACCCTACCCTCTGTAATCCAAACCAATCTGCACAAACTGAAGACGGTCCAAACTCTGCAGCTTGTGTCACTTCTGCATCAGAGTCCAGAAGCCTATCATTGCGCTTATCCACTCGCTCCACTGGCTCCACATTGCACAACATGTGTTTTGGTATCCGTTTATCTACTCATCTGGAAAACCAGCAGATTATTTAGGAGTCTCCAAGCAAAACTAAACTTTTGATGCATGATAGCAACCGAGAAATGGAAAACTCTGTCTTGAGAACGGAACGTGCACAATCCTCCTAGAGGGATGTTTGGTTTCACCTCTTCCCTGAAAGCGTTAAGCACAAATTGGCCGGTGTTAAAGCGTAAGGAATTCAATATGTGAGACTGTGGGTGGGGAATTATTGCTGGAGTTCAAACAGCTGGAACTGTGTAACTTGCCTACAAACGCACTGTCCAGCACTCTATGTACGCGGATCAAATTCAGATCCTTGTCCTCTTGTTTTCATCTCTCCGTGGCTCACCCACTTTTTTTCTGCGACCTTCTTCAACCTCACTCCCTCAACTGCTACGTACACTCTGGCGCAGATTTACTAAATGTCCCATGCTTCACCCTGGCTAACATCAGTGGACACGTTTCCATTCACTCTACTCCAACTACAGAACTCTAACCTGAATCGCTCAGCCCAGCCACCACCGTTAAATCCACCTGAAGTCCTCTCCGTTCAAATGAAGTTACGTAGAGACTCAGTGTTTCTCCATCTTCCTCAGCAATCAGCCAAAACCAGTCACAATACAAGAGCTATTTATACAAATACATGTAACAGATTAAATAAAGCAAATATGTTAGAATGACAAATTCAGCTTAAGTGGTGTCGGAGGGAATCGGAGGGCAAAGCCGTGATAGAGCCGATGCCCCGCAGAGGGTACATAGCTTAGCTGATTGATGCAATCGCTGTGCCGGAGAGTGGAGTAGGGAGAGAGCGGCGGAGTTGTTGAAACACGGCAAATACTCACAAAAGTGCTTACAAAAACTTAACAAAAAACTTAAAAAAAACTTGAAGTTTATTTTTAAAGAAAAGCTTAATTTATTTTTCAATTCCGTTAGTTACAGAGTGAAAGCGAGAGGGAGAGAGAGGAGATAGTTGCATGGCAGGTTGTGTGCGAGGATTGCGGTATGTGGGAGTTGATGGAGGGCAATCAGATCCCTGGCAGCTTCATTTGCAGCAAGTGTCTGCCTCTGAGGCAGCTCCAGTTCAGAGCAGTTGAGCTGTAATCTGAGGTGTAGATACTGAGCAGAATTAGGGAAAGCGAGAGCTTACTGGATAGTTTTGTAGAGGAGCCAGTCACTCCACTGAGGCTCAGGGAAGGTATAGATTACCTTACTGATCAGGGACAGCGCACCATGACTGACAGTCAGGCAGGTAAAGGGGCCCCAGCAAGAGTGGCAGAGAAGCACCATGATTTAACCTTGTCCAACAGTTAGGAGATGCTTGCAATTTGTGTGGACAAGGAAGCTTGTGAGGAGGATGGGCAAACTGACTACAACACCTCTATACAGGAGGCCAGACGAGTGTGGAGAGATAGACGGAATTTATTTATAGTTGGGTACAGTCAGGAAAACAGGCACACTTCTCTGCAATCGCAACAGGAGACACGAAAGCTCTGGTGATTTCCTAGGGCCAGCGCGAAGGACGTCGCCTCAGGGCTGTTGAAGAAATTGAGGCAGAATTTGGGGAAGAATTTGAGGCAGGAGGGGGAGGATGCATTTGTGGCAATCCACATAGATACCAGCGATAAAGGTTGGACCAGTAGGCACATCTTGAGGAGTGAGTTCAAGGAACTGGGAATTAAAATAAAAAGTAGAACTTGCAAAGTAATAATATCCCGATTACTGCTTGAAACATGCACAAATTGGTACAGGTACGGACAAATTAAAAACACGAAATGCGTATCTGAAAGAGAGGTGCGGAGGCAGGGGATTTCAATCTACGGGCCACTGGCACCATCTCTGGGTCAAAATGGATCTATTCTACAGAGATGGGCTCTCTATAAACCGGACTTGGACCTACGTCCTGGCAAAACGAATAAATAGAGAGGTAGTGGATGGGGTGTGTGGGGTGTTGGGGGAGAGGAAGTCTACAGCTACAGTTGGAAATAAACCAGCAAAACTAAGAACGATGAAAGTGGTAGAGCAGGAGGGTAGGTTATTTTAGGAGGAGTGCCAGAGTGGTTGGAGTTCGTATGTCTCGAAGCAATCCGAGATGGCAGCAACGGATTTTTCTGCAGGGGTGAAAATAAATTGACGTGCGTGGATGTCAGCAAGGGGGAAGGAGTATACAAATCGGAAAGCTAGTGCATTGAAATCGTGGGATCTGTGTAGCAAGAGCGAGGTACCTGAGGGGTGGAGGCGAGCAGAGTGAGTTCATAGCCGTTAAAATAATTGCTTGGTCGTGAAGATGATTATCAGCGATACGTGTACACTTTTAACAATCAGGGTATGTGCTATCAAGAATTTTTTCAGAAAAGTTAATGCTACGTTAATACACATTGGTTTCACTTGCAAAGTTTCTGTAATTTAGATCATAAAATATGCGCCCCGTGCAAGGTGCAGAAGATAAGGAAGATATATGTTAAATGGAATCACTTCTGCTGCAGTTGGTAATCTTGTTCCAGTTGTAAAAAAAAATCATCAACCAAGATTGATGGGAAACAACGCCGTTTCACATATCTAACAATAATATTAAAAATAAGAAAAACAGATCATTTTCTAGAGAGGGAGAGATTAGACTGTGTTAATGTTCAGACGGATTTGGTGATCTTGTACACCATTCTCAAAAAGCTGGTTTGCCGGTGAAGCATGCAACTAAGAAGGCGAACAGCATTTTAGCGTTTAGTGCAAAATGTTGAGAGTACAAGAGTAGGGAAGTGTTGCTGCAACTGTACAGGGCCTTGGTGAGACCGCATCTAGAGTACTGTGTGCAGTTTTGGTCTCCTTATTTAAAAAGGACAAACTTACCCGAGACGGGGGGCAGCGTAGATTCACTAGGTTAGTTCCTGGGATGAGGGTACTGACCTATGACGCTAGGCTGAATAAACTAGGGCCATATTCTCTAGAGTCAGAAGAATTTGGGGAGTTCTTATTGAAACAAATAATATTCTTAAAGACCTGGATAAAGTAGACAATGTGGGTCTGTTTGCCCTGGTAGGAGAATCTATAACCAGGGCTCACAGACTTAAAATTAAATGTCAACGTTTTAGAACAGGGTTGAGGAAACATTTCACTACCAATTTCACTACCCCAGAAGGCTGTAGATGCTCAGTCCTTGAACAGCTTCAGGGCTGAGACTGATACATTTTTTTAAAAAAATAGAGGGATTAGGGCATATGTGGGAACGGCAGGTAGTTAAAGTTACGTCTAAAGATCAACCATGATATTATCGAATAGTTGGGCAGGCTCGAGGGGCCGAATGGCCTGCTGCTGCTCCTAATTCTTATGTTCCTATGATCTAATAAAATGTGTAATGGTACAGAATGATACGCTTGTTTAATTGCGTCTCAATTTGACACGCTGCCACGCCATTTGTACGCGCAGACAAATGTAACATTTTGGATAACCTCTGGTGGCTCTCTGCTTCGCTTTAAGCTTGCCTCTAAATGAAGATTCTTGAAGAGTTTGCTATCCATCACATTAAAGGATCTCGTCTTTTGTCATTTCTTTGGTCACTGAATGAATTGCTCTTACTCCTTTGGTCATCACCGAGGGCCGAAGTTGTGTTAAATGTCAAAGCTTATTTACGGACTAATTGCTGGCAATATTTGAGGATCCAAACTGTTTATTGGGCAGTGTTTGGTTGGTCAAGTCTTGAAACTTCGTTTCGGGTTGGGGATTTGGCTAGCATTGGGCACGGGAATGTGGTTTTGGTCGCTTTTGGAGCAGTGCCTGGGATTGGAATTGTGCCTCTGAATTGGGCAGAGGTAGGAATTAAATAATCTTGTACTTGTTAATAGCTGCAGATGCCGCACACTATCAGTGGTCTGGCTCGCTGATTTCAGTACACTATCCCACTCCATTCCACAAGACCACGTGAATTTCCTAACGCTCCTGGAGAAAAATCCCTTGTATGCCAACTACGCTCCACTGGAAGCATCTGAACTGGGAAAATTCTGGCCCTCCTCCTGCAATAACCTGCACTCCTTGGTCACCTTTTCTGATTAACTTACTCTCTATCATCCTCGTCACGCTTGACCCCATCATCTTCTGAATCGCGTTCTACATGCACAAGTCCTCCTGATACATCAGCAATATCCGATCACTCAAATCTTTGGTAGCCTCTGCTGAACGCACCTGACGCAACTCTCGTGTTCTTTCACCATAACCCTGCAAACTGGTCCTTTCTGTCGCCACTATCCGCTCCCCAAATCTCGATCAACGTCTAGCCCCTATCCTCCCCTTCCTCCTCAATTTTGCCCTGTTTCCCCGTCTTTGTTCCCCCACTTCGTTAGCAATGTTAAACTCAAACTCTGCTCGCTTGAAACCAGCTCTACCACTGTTCTCCATTCCCATCTGCACCTCCTTGATCCCAACTAACAGACCGCGTTAATAACTTCCTGTGCACTGGCACAGCACGCGTCACCCATACACTAAAAAAACCTTCCCTTGACCCAACTCTGCTCTCCAACGAACGTCCCGTTTGAAGCCTTTGTTGTCGTTCCAAGCTTATAGAATCGGAGTAGCTTGCCAGCTTCGCTCTTTCCTCCAACAGCAGTCCATCCGTGAAACCCTACATTATGATAATAATAATAATAAAATCCTTGCATTTGATATAGCGCTTTTCACGTCGGGAGGACGTCCCAAAGCGCTTCACAGAACACACTGTAAAGTGAATTGACTGTATATTTGTGGGCGAACGCGGCAGCCAATTGCGCACAGCAATGTCCCACAAACAGTCGTAGATTGAAAATGACCAATTTATTATTGTTTTTGGTTTTGGAGGGATTATTATTAGGCTCTGTGTGGAGTAAGGAAACTTGCCCAAGGTTTCGCCCTCTGCCTGGAATTAAACTCAGGTCCCTCACTTGCAAAGCGAGTGCTCTAACCACTGAGCTACAGGACTACATTCTGTCGCCTCGCCAATTAATCATCAATCAGAATGATCAAAGGTTATGAAAGTGCAAGAAAGGTCGATAAGTTCGAGGGAACAGTGAATTCGGCCACGGTTAGCGTGTGAAATGTGAGGCAAAGATGGGTTTGCTGAGAGCAGGAAACGAACAGTGAGTAATCACAGCAGATAAGAGAGCTTATAGGTCATATAAGTGTCCATGAGCGACAGAAGTAAATGTTTGATAATCAGATTATGCGCTATGAAGTACTTTACAGCAAACTTGATTCTAAGTAATCACACATTGATTTTACTTGCGAATTGTTTCCTCATTGTACGTAAAGTTTACCTTTAGTCCAACGTACAGAAGATATGGAATATAACTCTTTGACGGAATCAACAGCTGCTGCAATTTATAATCTGGTACTTGTTGTAAAACTAAATCATTAACCTGCCTTGATTGGAAATCATACCTTTTCATGATCTAATAAAAGATAAAATGGTTCTCCATCGTAAGTCTTGTTTGATTGGCACTGTATTTGAAACGCTGGAATAGCACTTCTGCACCCAGACAAATTAAACATTTTGGGTAAACCCTGCTGTCTCGCTGCTGCTGTGACCCACAACCCCAAATGTGTGTTTGGCTTTACCCGAGGCTTCCTGAAAAACACTATAAGTATCACACGAAAGAGCTCATGTTTTACCATTTCTAGATTAATCAATGGCGAGATTTATTCCTATGATCGACATCAAGGGCTGAGGGTTCAAGTAAATGTAAAATACCTTTTACGAACATTCTGGGGCCAATGTTTGATGTATCAGACTCTATATTGTGTCAAGGTTTGCGATGGGGTTTGGTTGGGGAATGGTTGAGGCCGTGTTCGGAGCTGGGGATGTGGCGAGCATTATGTCGGGGGATGTTCTTGAGGCCGGGATGGGGCATGGAATGCGGTTGGTATTGTTGGTGGAATTGAGACAGGGGCTGAAATTAGTTAAGAGTTTGCAGATGTTGTTCGATTATGGGTCTTTGACTCGGACCGGTCAACGAGCTGGGATAAAGATGCACATTTATCAGGGGCATACCCCGAACCGGCCTCGCACACACTGCTTCATTTCACTGTATCACTTAAGTTCACCACTACACTTGGAACAGAGAGTAGCTAATATTAGGTATCAGTGTTACATACAGGAATATTTCATGAACAAACAATTTTAAATTAAATGTATCGCCCTTCGTCGTAGATAATGTCCAAGTACACATTGCAGTGACGTGGTTCAATGTCAAGTGGGCAGAGATGGAGGTGACAACACATCAGGTGGAACCAGTTGACTTTTCAGTCGAGACTTGGGTTTAAGAGAGCGAGGTGTTGGGTATGTGAGATCTAGAAGCTGTTTGTGTCAACAAAAATAACAGCGAACTACACTTGTATAATGGAACTCATGTCGGAAAGGCATTCAAGGTCGTTAGACAGTAAGTGTTTTTTGGACCCGAGCTGGGAGTTGCGGTTAGGAGATGTGGGGGAAAATGAGAGAAGGTTGTTGATTTTGCCAAGGCAAGGTCAAAGGGGAAGATTTCTACCCATTGACCTAAATGATGTAAAAGAAGGGTTGAGGTGGCGATATTGCATGATAGAATTCCAGCGTGTGAGGACAGAGATGCTGCATAACCACCGATAATAATTGGGGTGGGAGGTGTGGTGGTCGAGAAGCCGGCTGTTGTCCGCTGCGCTGAGTGAGCTGACCAGCTGATATGCATTAAGAGGCCGGATAGTTAATTGGCAGCAAGTCAATGGAGAGCTTTAAATGTAATAACGAGGTTTTCATACTAGATTCTGAGGGATGCGTAGGCGATGAAACTAAACAAGAAAGGTGATGGTTGGTTATCCGAGTCAGGTTTCGGAGAGGACAGGAGCTTCAGAATTTTGTATTATCTGTATCTTCTCGAGCAAAGAATTGGGAAGAAGAGCGAGAAGGCTTTTGGTGTAGCTAAGCCGGCATATTATGATATGGTGTTTCAGGATCTTAGTAGCCTACACAGCAAGGCAATGCTGGTTGCGGGCAATGTTACCGAAATGGGACAAGGCCGAAAGTATGACAAACTTAGTCTCTCTATTTCTCACAAACAGTCTCTCTGTCTCTCACACACAATCACTCTCTGCCTCTGTCACACGATCTCTCTCTCTGTATCTCACACACAGTCACCCTGTTCACATATTAGTAATTAGTATTAGTATAATAATATCAATTAATTATTAGTAATAAGAATAGAAATAATAATATACTATAAAAAGATATAATACTCCTATGCTAATATAAGATATTAATAACAATAACGACAATAATAAAGCAAAGATAATACGTTAATGACAGTAGTATCAAAAAACTAGTGATACGATCGCTTTCTCTCGACACAGAGAACCGTATCAGAACTGAGCACTGGCTGAGCCTGATTTCGGACCGGAGGAAAAGTAGTGATAATAATGATTACAATAATGAGTGTGAGAAAGGGGGGCGTGGACGTGGGATTGGTGTGAGAGACAGAGAGAGAGAGAGGGGGGGGGGGGTGGGTTATGAGTGTGAGAGAAACCGAGAGAGAGAGTTTCAGTGTGATAGAGATAGAGAGGGAGAAAGGGTGAGTGTGAGAGCGATGAAGACAGAGAGAGAGAGAGAGAGAGAGAATATGAGGTGTGAATGAGAGAGGGGGGAAGAGGGTTATTGTGAGAGAGACGGAGTGACGGTGAGTGTTTGTATGTGAGACAGTGAGATAGAGTGGTGAGCGTAAGGGACAGAATACTTTAGAATATACAACACAGAAACTGGCAGGCATAACAGGCCTGATCTCTGATTACAATCCTGGTTTCCATATATCAGGCATAATTTATGTTTAAGAGGCCTCGTAGCTGTATAACAGGCCTTGTCGCTATGTCACAGGCTTCAACTACTAATAGCAGGCCAAGTCTCTGCACAACAGGCCTTGTCTCCATCTAACAGACCTCGTGTCTGAATAGAAGGTCTGTTGTCCATAGGAAAAGGTTTTTTGACTTTAAAACAGGCATGTTGTCTCCATAACAGGCCTGGTGTCTGTAGAGACGGCTTGATATTTGCATACCAGGCCTGTTGTCCGTATAGGACTAAACTCTGTAGAATTGGTCAGGTCTCTGTATAGCAGCATTGGTGTGTGTATAACTGTTCTGATATAACAGGCCTTTTCTTTGTTTAGCATGTCTTCCCTCTGTATGACTGGTCTGATCTTTGTACATCAGGCCTGGTCTCTGGACAAAAGGTCTGGTCTCGGTAAAGCAAGCGTGTCATCTGTATAACAGTACTGGTCTCCGGATAAGGTCACGTTTCTCAATAGCATTCTTGATCTCTGTTTAAGAGGCCTGATCACTGCATACGAGCCTGGTTTCCATACAAGAGGCCTGATGCTAATCCTTTCAAATGAAAAACACATTAATGAATTGGTAATTTTCTATCCAAGACTGTTTGTGGTACACTGCTCTGTGCAACAGTACACTGCTCTGTGCAATTGGCTGCCACGTTTCATCCACAAATGTATGTTGAGTTCACTTTACGATATGCTCTGTCAAGTGCTTTGAGATGTTGAGAAGACGTGAAAACCTGTATATCAAATGCAAGGATGATTATTGTTATGATAATGTTTATTATTATTTCTGTTTAAGAGGCTGGCCTCTGTATAACAGGACTGTCGTCTGTATAATAGTCCTGAGCAGTGTATAACTGGAACGGTTTCTGTATAACTACCCTGGTTTCCATATATAACAGGTCCAGTGTCTGTAAAACACACTTGGTGTCTGCATAGCTGGCCTGGTGTCTGTAAAATATGCCTGTATAACAGGACATTTGTCTATCTGACAAGTTTTTTGTCTGTCATAACAGGCCTTGTGTCTGTATATCAGGTCTCTTGTCTATATAACAAGCCTGTTGTCTGCATAACTGGCCTTGGTTCGGTATAGTTGCGTATTTTCTCTGCGCCAGACCTGGTCTCTGCATAATATTGCTGTTCTCTGTACAACAGGCCAGTTCTTTGTATAGCAGGCTGATCTTGATATAACAGGCTGTGTCTCTGTATAAGAAGTCTTTTCTGTGAAACATGTCAGTTCTCTGTATAAGGCCTGGAATCTGAATAACAGGCCAGTTCTCTGTATAACAGGCCTGATATTGGAATAATAATAATCCTTGCATTTGATATAGCGCTTTTCACGTCGGGAGGACGTCCCAAAGCGCTTCACAGAACACACTGTAAAGTGAATTGACTGTATATTTGTGGGCGAACGCGGCAGCCAATTGCGCACAGCAATGTCCCACAAACAGTCGTAGATTGAAAAATGACCAATTTATTATTGTTTTGTTTTTTTGGAGGGATTATTATTAGGCGTGTGGAGTAAGGAAACTTGCCCAAGGTTTCGCCCTGCCTGGAATTGAACTCAGGTCTCTCGCTTGTAAAGCGAGTGCTCTAACCACTGAGCTACAGGACTCCACATAACCGCCCTTATCTCAGTATAACTGTTCTGGTATGTGTGCAACAGGCCTTGTTTTCATACAACACAACTGGTCTCTGTAAAGCAGGCCAAATCTCCGTATAACGGATCTGGTCTGTGTATAACTGACCTGATCTCTGTTTTGCAGGAATTGTCACTGGATAACGTGCCTTGTCTTTTTATAACTGTCCTGCTCTCTGAGTAAAATGCCTCGTTACTGTTTTGCAGGCCTGATTTCTGGTTCAAAGGCTTTGTTTCCTTATAAGATATTCAGATGGCTGAAGAACAGTACCTGTCTCTGAAGAACTAGTCGGCCTGTTGTCTCCATAACAGGCCAGGTGTCTCTATGACAGACCTGGTCACTGCACAACCAGCCAGTTATCTACAAAGCAGGACTGGTCTCTGCACAATAGGTCTGGTTTCTGTATAGTAGTCTTGGTCTCTGTATAGCAGGCCATATCTCTGCATAACAGCCTGATTTTCATACAAAAAGGCCTAAATTTTAATAAAAAAGTGTCCTGTTGTCTTTATAAAATGCCTGGTCTCTGTGTTACAGTCTTCTTCTATTCATAACAGGCCTAGTCTCTGTATATCAGGCCTGGTTTCTGCATTATATGCCTGGTCTGTGTAACTGGCCTTATGTCTGCACAAACGGCCTGTTGTCTCAATAACAGGCCTGGTTTCCGTACGAAAGACCTGTTGCCTCTATTGCAGGCAATGTGTGTGTTTAAAAGGCCTGATCTCTGTACAATTGGTCGGGTCTCTGTATAAACAGCCCTGGTCTCTGTGTATCTTGTCTGCAATCTAAAAAACAAGCCTGCTGTGGATATAACGTTCATTGTCTCTGGTTAGCAAGTCTTGTCACATTATAGGCCTGATCACTATATACAAGCATAGTTTCCATACAAGAGGCCTGATTTCTGTTTAAGAGTCCTGATCTTTGTACAACAGGACTATTGTCTGTATAACAGGCCTTAACAGGGTATAACTGGCCCGCAGTGTATAACTGGTATCTGTATAACAGGTCTTGTTTCTCAGTAACAAACCTGGTGCCTGTTATATTTTGTTCATATAACAGGCCTTATGTCTGTATAACATATCGGTTATCTATATAACAAGCCTGTTGTCTGTATAACAGGTCTTGTTTCTGTACAGCTGGCCTGGTTTCTCTATATCAGGCCTGTTTTCTGCATAACAGTCCTGATCTCCGTACATCAGGCAATGTCTCTAAATAGTAGGCTGTTCTGGATATAATAGGTATTGTTTCTGTATAATAGGTCTTTTCTATAACAGGTCTGGTCCTTGTATAACAGCCCTGGTCTCAGTGTAACCAGTCTGGTCTGTGTGTTACGGGCTTGGTCTATTTACAACACGACTACTTTCATTATAAAACGAATGGTCTCTGTATAAGATTCCCGGTCTCTGTATAATAGGCCTTTTTGTCTGTATAACAGTTCTGCTCAATATATAGCCGGATTTTTCTCTGTATAACAGATGTTTTCTCCAAATAACAGGTCTGCTCTCTCTATGACTGTCCTGGTCATTACATATCAGGCCTGGTGTATGTATAACAGGCTTGATCTCTTTATAACAGGTCTGGTCTCTGTACAACTGCCCATAATGTTCATGATCATTTAGATGTGTGTATATTAGGTAAATTAAGTAGATATTTGAATATCGACAAATGCTTTGCAACAAGCCTGAACATTACATTTGTAGCTCCGTACATTAAGAAAACTAATGGTTCGGTTAGGACAGGCCACTCCTTTTTGATGTGGATTAACAATATCTCCGAAACTTCTGGATTTTAAGAAGAATGACTTTAAGAATACCAATCAATTCTGAGTAAACACATTGCCCTTGCAGAAATCGATAATATCTGTTTCAAATCCCATGAAATAAATCGAAACCTGCAGGCGTATGTTTGTTGCATCGACTGGAGCTGGGAGCCTCCACTGGTGTGAGCTGCCGTTGATGGGACGGAGAGAGCTGATGGAAACCTTGGTAAATGGGGAATGGGAAGCTTGAGACAGAGAAGCGGTATGCAGAAAGCCGAATTCATGTGTAATGTTAGACCGTTAATCCTATAACTTTGTATAACTGTGACAGGGTAAATTTGCAACTTCCATTGTTTGCATTAAACTTCAGAAAACGCAATTTTGTAATCGATGGCCATCAGACAAAACCGGTTGTAAACCATTCAGGCAATTGTTGATCAGAGCACAATAATATCAAGTGTCTAAAGCACAAATATCGCCACAAGAGGGGAAATAATAATATTAGTAATAATAATTGTTGCATTTGTTATAGCGCTTTTCACGTCAGGAGGACGTCCAAAAGCGCTTCACAGAACACAATGTAAAGTGAATTGACTGTATATTTGTGGGCGAACGCGGAAGCCAATTGAGCACAGCAATGTCCCACAAAGAGTCGTAGATTGAAAATGACCAATTTATTATTGTTTTCGGTTTATGGAGGGATTATTATTAGGCGTGTGGAGTAAGTAAACTTGCCCAAGGTTTCGCCCTGCCCGGAATTGAACTCAGAAATCACGAATCCAAGTGTGAAATTGGGTGAAAGGAGTCGATATCTCCAGGATTGTGAATGTGACAATGAGAGAAAATGAAACAGAATGAGGTGGTTACCAATAACCTCCAGCCTCCGCCACAAACTTATGGCAAAACCAATACTTTTACACCATTTTCTCCGATTCACATTCACAAACGTTTCCTTTGCTTTAAATTTCGGTGAATGCAATTTTGTAAAAATCATGAAGACTGAAGCAGAATCCTGCCATCCCGATCCTCTTCCAAACCCCGTCCAAACTCGTCCTATACCCCCCGCCCCCACCACATAGGTGTAACTCACATCTCCCGCATGACTGACAGGAATGCTAACCCTGCATATAGAAAGATTCACATATATTCCGGTGATTTAATTCAAACATGGACACGTGCCAAAGGTCCACGTACCTGTTGTATGTGTCTATGTTTCCTAAATTAGTTATTCAATGCATCAACATTTAACGCACACAGTCACATCACTAGGCTCAGTTTGCGAACTAACTCAAAGTCACGACATTAGCCTCCTGTGGGCAGTATCTGACACAAACACTGTCACAAACTTGACCTCCTCTGGGCAGGAAAACACAAGCAGTCACTACACTAGCATTCTGTTGACAGTGTAGCACGCAAACAGTCATTACGTTATCTACTTGTGGGCAGTGTGACACAGACAGTAACCATATTGAACTCTTGTGGTAAATAAAACACACACAATTAATATAATTAATAATAAATCCCTGAGGATACAAGTGAATAGAGGCCACAAGACACTTGACAACTGGATAATTGGTAATGTCTATATCCTGGATCCTGGTGAAGAAAGACAGAAATACTGAGATGGAGAGAGAGAGAGACAGAGAGAGAAAGATACACAAGAGACAGAGAGCAATCCGCTTAAAAAAATTGGAGCGTTTCAGTGTTTAAGTATGCAGAGACCTAAGTGAAAGACAGGCAGATCTTTCGCATTTGCATTTGATATAGCGACTTATCGTGTCGTAAAACCATCTCAAAGCGTTTCACTGAAGCATTATTTGGGTGAATACCGGCCAAGGCACTCTGTGTAATATATAGAGTTACAGAGATAGAGAGGAACTTCCTTCTCTTTCTCCTCTTCACAGCGCCATGGGAGATAATGAATGTCCGGGAGAGACAGATAGAGAGATAGAGAGAAACAGAGAGAGAAACAGCAACGAGCAGTGATATAGCGCTCGTCACAGAGTAGCGTACCAGAGCACTTGATAGGGTGAGAGACGGGGAAAGAGCACATGATGTGGCGAGAGACGGGGAAAGACGGAGAAACAACGATTCACTCAGAACGATAGAGAGAGGGAGAGAGAGAGAGAGAGAGAATTAGAGTGAAAGAAAGTAACAAAAAGACAGAGAAGGAGAGAGACAATAAGAGAGAAAGAGAGGAACAATGAGTGAGTGGAGACAGATAGAGATACACAAAGTGTGTCACAGAAAGCAAGGGGGTTTGGCAGAGAGACAGAGCAGGAGAGACATGCAATGTCACTAACACTTGTCTATTCTCTTTTCCAGCGTTCTGTGCCTTTCTACCTCTCTTCTTTATTCCTTCCCTTGCTCCTCTCACCACACGCCTTGGTCTGATACCTCCCCTTTCCTATCTCGCTCTATCACCATCCGCCCGTTTTCTGTCTCCGACCAAACGCCATAGACACTGCTAGGAGATGGATTGACCGAAAACTTCTGTCCCTCCTTCCGTGTGGCTGTGTTTTCGCCCGGTGGCCCGTTGCCCCTCTTTTTGAACGCCGCTTTCATTCTCCTCATCAACACGTACACTGTGGACATTCTGTCGGCCATCTTGGCGGCCATTCTGGCTTCTGCGGCCTATTCTTTAGCCGTTTGAGCCGCCACCCGCCTTTTCCACTGGCAATACATGCAGCGTCTCTTGTCGGTGGACCTGGAGAGCCGGCCAGGATGATCGGTGTCGGTGGGTTGCATTGGGGGCAAAGTAATGGGTTCTCTGGCCATTGTGGTCGACAGTCGCTGTCTCTCCCCTTTCCTTGCTGTTTGCTGTTTCTGTAACTGTATTTCTCCTGGCGTAGATTAGGTGTGGGAAAACTTTTGGCACAAACTGCGCTCCTTCACGGACGGAATTCAGATTGCAACGTTGTCTATCAAGACACCTTTGATACTCGGATAGATGCGCTGAGATTGTATGGCAAATTGGGCTTCCCTTTGTTGGGAGAGTTCCCGGACCTTGTCCCAGATGGAGGTACAGCCTTGTTTATGCTAAACACCTCCGATATTCCCTCTCAATGCAGGAAATCCTCCCGGGGTGAAAGACGTTATACAAATGTTATCTTGTCGTTGTTTTTTAAATGGCCTTGGAGTTAGAGCCTGGGGCCTACACACATTCTGAGGCCTAACTGAACTTGAGTTATATTAATTAATAAATAGTATGTGTTTGAGGTAAGTGAACTTGCCCACAGATAATAATCATCCTTTCCTATGATATAGTGCTTTATCACCCAGCTGAGACGTCCCAATGCGCTTCACTTAACTTACTGTAACATGTTGCGACTGTGTGTTTTATGGGTGATCATGGCAGCCAACTCTGAACAACATTGTCCCATAAATATTCATGGATTCAGTGACCACATTGTTATTATTACAGAGAACTATAGCTCAGTGGTTAGTGTCCTAGCCTCACAAATCAGAGGAAATGGGTTCGATTCTTGGGTGGGGCGAAACTATATTCTAATTCCCTTCCGCCACACACGCCACTGTTCTTCAGCATTAAGTAGAAACCCACTTGATAGTCGAATGGTGGAACACTTTTCCAGGCGTAAGAATCATTTCCAATAAGCATAATGAGGTCACTCAATTCATTACTGTTTGTGGGAAGCCGTGTGCACAATCGCCAGTCGCCAAACTTTACATAATATCCTTCGAAATATTTTTAGACTTTTCGAAGATGTGGTACGGTGCTACACAAAAGCAATGATTATTATTATAGAGGTGCTTACTGTTACCATCAGAGTATTGCTGATATTAATAGGTCATCCCTGCTTTCAAATTACCGCCCCATCTCCAACCTTCATTTCCTTTCCATGATCCTTGAATGCTACGTTGTTTCCCAGTTTCACTCTACCTCTCCGGCCACTCCCTATACGAACCCCAGCAATCCAATTTCCATGCTTTGCATAGCGTAGAAAATGCCCTCTTGCCGTTGACAATGTTGGCCGTTATACTCTCCTCCTCCGCCACTCTCTCATTCAATATTCGAGGTCCAGTACTTGAGTAGTTCAAATCCTACCTTCCGCAAAATCTCCACGTTGTCTCCGTGAACGGCTCAAGAGTCTCCTCTTCGACCGTGACTTTGGTCACCCTCCTGTGGCAATGCTGACGTCATGATCAGGGACGTCCAAACTCAGTTGACTGGAGAATGGTGTCTGTTACAATGTTACGATGATTGTTTGCATATTATTGTTTCGGTCATTTACAACGCACATGTACCTGTACTTTTAAATGATGCCGTTGTCTGAAAGAGGCCTCTTTTACATGGAAACGTATCGTCTGCATTAATCTGTGTTGTGGAAATGTCAGAGTAGAGGCATAAGAGGATAACACACTACTTTTTGTGCAGGCAGCATAGTTGTAACTTGAAGGATCTTGTAATAAACAAGTGGTAATCTCGCTCCTATATTCAAACCCAATCAATCGCCAGCCTTGGATGTATTAAGAATCAGGCTTAATTGAAGACTTGGATGTTTCGTCAAAATATATGCCTGTGTGCATTAAACATTTTAAATTGATTTCAAGCAGTACGTATTTCAAATGTGTTGACAACAAACGGGATACTCTTTTGCCTTCTCGACTCGAGAAGCCCCAACGTTAATCAATGAAGCATTGGGGTTTAAAATAACAAGTTCCATGACAGCAGGTCTCACTTGAACAGGTTATGGTGAAAAATCAAACTGTGACTTGGTAAAAGATTAACAAATGGAATTCAAAACCACGTACACAGCAACAATTTGTTTTTATACAGCGCCCTCCGCGCCTGGAAGCGTCTTATCGAGCTTATTCTGTTTTAGAATAGACAACGTTTTGTTAAGTTTACTGTAAATAAACATCATTTCCTGAATCATTTATTTTTTTGCCCACCAAATGTACAGTGAATTCACTTTACAGTATATTTTGTGAAGCATGTTGTGGCGCCTCGAAGACGTGATAAGGGCCTATATCAAATGCAACTAGGAGGGTAGTGAGAGGAATGTGTTACAATGAAGTATGTGTTCATTTATCATAAAGCTAGTTTTTTTAAAAAAAACTTTAGATTCATAGCATCTTACAAAACCATTCGACCCCTCGTGCCTTTGTCGGCTCTTTGAAAAATCTATCCTTCATGTCTTACTTCCCCGATCTTACCCTATAGCACTGTAAATGTTTCCGTTTTATAAACCTGTGCCATTCCCTTTTGAAATCTATTATTGAATCTGCTTCCACCACTATTTCAGGCAATGTATCCGTTACAACTCAACGGTAAATGAAATCTACTCTTCTTTCGTCTGGTTCTTTTGACAAGTAACGTGTGTCTGTGTCCTCTGGTTACCGACGCAACGGCCAGTCGAAAATGGTTCACCCTTTCTCCTCAAATACCTTATAATTTTGAGTATATCTATTAAATCTGTCCTCAATCTTCTCTGTTCTAAGGAGAATAATCCAATTCTCTCCTGTTCTCCAGATACGGGAAGTCCTCGACCCTTGTATCATTCTTGTGAATGTGCTCTGCAACCTCTCCAACGCCATATCATCGCTACTGAACTTCGTTGCCCAGAATTGGATACAATATTCCAGCTGAGGCCACACCAATGATTAGCAAACGTTCAATATATTATGAACTTAGATTCGCTGCCTCTTATAAAAACCATATGATCACAAATGCTTTTGTAAATATGCTGGCTTCAATTGCAGTCAGTATGATCAATTCATTTTACAGTATATTCTGTGAAGTGCTTTGAGACGACTAGAAGACGTGGAAAGCACTTGATCAAATGCAAGGATTGTTATAATTATATATTATTATTATCATCAGTGGGACGTCCTCCTGACGTGGTTGGCGTTATACACATGTAATTTTGTTTTTGTATTTGTTGCTGTTATTTATATAGTAAAAGCTTTGAGAACTTGTTCTGCCAACTTCAAAGATTTTTGAACGTGTGTGACCGCTTTCCCCCTCACTACTCACATCCACCCCAGGAGTCTCTGTTCTCACACCGACTACCATTTAAAATTTTAATTTTTTTCTTATTTTGCCTCTGTTCCTTCCTGCCAGGAAAGAAGAGAGTATTACTAATACTATGTTGGAGTGTCAGCCAAGACACGACACTTGAAACGGCCACCTTCTGAATCAAAGCTGGTAACTGATGCAGCCAAACCCCGAAAACAAAAAGCGATGCTTTCGCCAGGATTGTAACTGAAGACCTTTCGTGAGATAAATGAATGTGTTAACCGCCGCATTACGGAAACCTGTCCAAAGCCGTCTGCTGGATCTACCCTTAACTGAATATTTTACTTGTTTATTAATTCAACCCAGATTTGTACAATCGTTGACTTTTACTGCGGTATTCAGTAAGTTGGAGTCACCTACTTGCACTGCGATGTAAACATTGGCGTGTAGGTTACGGAAACTAAAATTACGACCTGCCTGTAATCCATCTCAGGTTTCTCACTTGCGAGGTGAGTGCTCTAACCACTGAGCTGCAAGCCTCCATAGGTGGGAATGCAATGTGCACTCTCTCCGTAGAGAGAAACTACCTGCTTACCTAATTCAGGAAAATGTTAGTAGCAGGTTGGCAAGATCCAAGGCTAGCAGGACCCGAGGGTGTGCTTGAGGGTAACTGTTGAGTCTAAACGGCAAAAACCAAACCATTGATATCGTTGTTTACATGACCAAATTTCACGCTGCTTGTTGTCACTATTTGATGAGGCTTCCCTGAGTCAAATATCGTAATCAATTAACAACCTGTCAATTCCAATTGGGCATAACACAGTTTATTTCAACATAAAGTGGGATCATTCAAACAACAACCACTAAAACAACAAGATTATAATATCAAAATCATATCACCCAGTTTTTGATATTGGACAGTTGCCTCACAATCCTCGCTCTCTCGCTCTCTCTCTCTCACTCGCTCTCTCTCCCTCTCTCTCTTTCTCGCTCTCTCTCTCTCTCTCGATGCTACTAATGTTTCGAATCCAGTCCGGACGCACCCTATTATATTATTAGCAGCATAATCTGCATGTTGTTAATTATCTCTTTACTGCGCAACTATTTGAAGAAAATCACAATGACTTGTCTCGATGGCACAGCAACTGATATCTCCTCCATTTCATTGTCACTGTCAGTTCCTTCCATAGACCGGTCTAGTTCTTGGCGTCCTGCCTGAGACATCTTGTTCTACTCTCAATGTGACCTGCCTGGCTGAATAGCAACTTAAAGTACTAATGCTACTTTAAACAAACCTTTGATTTCATTACGTATCACTGCCATTTTCAAAAAAAATTACTCGCACCAAATTCACGTGGCTTACCAACGAGAAGAAATAACATATCGTATGTTGCAATATTGTACAGCTAGAACCAGCCTACCCGTTATGGCTTGGGTTGCAGGCTTAACAGGAGTTGTGTGTGATGGCTCACTGCCGCCACTGACAAGCCTGCCCTTTCACGTCCTTTGGCGAGCCAGGCTGGACTGCGCTCTCATCAGCAGTGTCCTCAAATATTGCAGAACCGTAGGGCTCAGGAACCGGCTATGAGACCAACACAGAGGGCTGGCTCGAATCTAAAATGCGAGTTTGGCTCCAAGGAGACGCTGCTTCACTTTGAGGAAGATAATCGTTAGTTGTTCCTTTGCCATCCAACAAGCGCAGGTTTAAGCCCTATTTATGTAACAAGAATCCCCTGTGATCTTTCCTCAGAGCAACATAATACTATGTTGAAATTGTAGTGTCCTGCAGATTGGTGGTTTGAGCACTCAACCTGCAAGCTCATTACAGCTTCTCACACCTAAAGACACACAGCCCCACCATCAGCACTGGGGGCACATTGCAGCCATTCACACACACACACACGCACACAGCCTCAAACTCAGCACTGGATGCACATTAAGGCCTCTCTCACACACACACATAAAGACGCAAAGCGCGACCATCAGAACTGGAGGCAACATACAACGTCTATCACAACTACACAAACACAGCGGCACCCTCAGCACTGATGGCATATTACAGCTTTACAAACACACACTCTTAGCATTGGAGGCAATTTACAGCTTCTCCCACACACTGCGCCACATTTGCACTGGATCCGCATTACAGACACTCTCCCTCACACACAGACACAGCTGAACCCCAAGCACTGGAGGCGCATTACAGCACAATCATTATCACACACACAAACAAGGCCACCCTCAGCACTGATGGAACATTATAGTCTCCCTCACATATACACACAAAAACAACGCCACCCGCAGCTCTGAGGGCACACTACAACCTCTCTCACAAATAGAAACACATTGCCAGCCTAAGCATTGGGGCCACATTGCATGCTATCTCACACTTACGAACCACATACACACACACACAGAGCGCTACCCTCAGTAATGAAAGCACGTTACAGCTTCACACACGCACACGCGGCGCAACCCTCAGCAATGGGGCCACTTCAAACAACAAGACACACCAGCCGCCTCGGTTTATATTGCAGTGAACTGAGCTGTATGCAAGGCACACTACTTCCACGTTTGCTCCGCTGCGTTTTAACGTGGAACTAATAACGTTTGCAAGTATACAAATTAAACCGTGATTATTTTGTGCAACCCTCCTAAACACGGGAATTCCCTTTTATTGGAATGCAACATACACTCTCTCACAGGATGGATGCATTCTGTCCAACCAATTATAGTCAGCATAAGGTATAAGATGCAAAACTGTGCTGCTTTTCTGATTGCACTGAGCTTTGCGCTACTGCTCGATTATAACCATCTACTTCCGCAATTGATGCAATTTAATGCACTGTCTGGCAAACTTTCCAAGTGCTTATGCAATGTGGATTACTTAACTCAGGATTAGCTCCCATGGGGTTAGAAATTTGGTCACCTTGGCCACCTGGGAACATCATCATATTATTTTAGAATTGTTCAGCACAGAACAAGGCAACTGGACTCTTCGTGTCTGTGCCTCTGCGGGATCTCTGAAATTGAAGCCAATTAACTTTCAAGCGTAGAGTTTCCCGCCTTGCTCTAACATGGAATGCTCATTCCATCAAGTGTTTGGGGGAGCGAGTCACGTAGACCAATCTGTAAGCGTCCATTTGCAAAGTAAGCTCGCTTTGTACGTCAGGGCTATGTAACACTGCACACATTTGATTTTAGGGCATCAAAGCCAAATGACCCCTACTCAGACAAGTTCACTTTATTTCTGATGTACGGCAGATTTTTTGGTCCACCCTACTTGCTTTTTCAGACGGTTTTAAACACGGGGTACCGCCACTTGTAAACATTAATTCATTTGTGAACCTGTGGTGAAGTATAAACTGACACGAATTTCTATTTAAGTAGTAAAATTTAATAAACGGTCAACAAGCTTTTATGTAATCCATCTTATACATTTGATGAAACCAAATGAAGGCGCGTGGCGGGTTAGCAATCAATTTAGTACTCGCTACAGGTTAGAAAAGTTCATTGACTGCAATCGATTGATGGGATCAATACTTTGCCTTTGATGTAGGCATCACTTGGGTGACGGTTCCCATCAACCGATTCTGATTAAACAACACAGGCCGTCGCATCAACAACTGACAAACAGCTGCCACGGTGATCAACGTATTCTTACAGCTGATCAATATAACTCTTCAAAACAAATATGCGGTCATTGTCCCAGAGAATCTTATCTGACGTTTTACCATCTGCCCTGTAAAATACAGCACACTTAGGCGTACGATTCAAATGATTCTAAATAGGTTTCTTGTCTACAAATCATTCCAATACGGATTAGGAGGTGATAAACAACATTCGCCTGATTACACAACCAATTCACGAGAAAGATTTTCATTCCAATAGTCAGTTGATTAACATAAACATTTATAACCGAAGTAAATTTAGTTTTGAAGCCAGGGGTGGCTTCACTTTTCTTGCTGCCGACGGCTGGATTCCCTATTTTAGAAAGGTCGTACAAGCAATACATTTGTGTTTCCCTTCAGGAAACTTAACATTTACCCAGAGACTTTTTCACGTCGGAAGGATGTCTTGAAGCGCTGGGCATGGCCGACTGAGCACTAAGCTTAACATGGTAGCTGAAATAGATGCTGTGGGGAGCGGAAAAGTTGACTGAAAGCGCAGTCAAAGAGTTAGCTTTGACAAAATGTCATCGATCTGAAACACTAACTCACTTTCGTAACCCATAGAGCCTGCCTGACATTTTTGAATATTCCAATTGACTTCTGATTTCACTTCAATTCAGTTTTAACATGGCCTGGAAAGAGGGAAGAAGCGCCAGCAATGGAGCTCCAGACAGTGGGGGCAAAATTGTGATGGTCTATCAGATGGAATGGGGGAAATTAATAAGCTGGACGACACATCGCTCAGCTTCTGTCGTGTGTCCCTCGCAACATGTTTCTTTCCCTCTCTCCCCACTCTGCCGGATCCGCACTCTCTCCCTCTCTCTTTCTTTCTCTTTCTATCCCTCTCCCTCTCCCTCATTCTCCCTTTTCTCTCCCTCTATCGCTCTCTCCGTCTCTCACACACACTCTCTCCCAGTCAATCTCTCGTTGTCTCTCAATCCCTTCTCACAACCTTGCTGCGCTCTAACTCTCTCTTTCTCTCCCGGCTTACAATTTGCACGATTACATGTAGCTGGTATTGGCGTAGACAGGATCGTCGACCTCAGCATCTTCACAGCAATTCCCATTTCCGTTCCGCAACGTCAGATTGATGTACGTTTTATCAGCGGCCTGCAAACAGGGCAACAATCAATATATCAACCATTCCTGAATAGGTTGTCAAGTGAATTCTTACCCGATAAATCCACCAAGGAAGCAGGAAACACTGTTATTAATAATCTTGCAGTTCGTAGTTCCTCATGATCTAAAATGAGCTCTTTTTGAACATAAAGCCTACATACACAATAAGACACACAGTCAGACACACACGTACACACACATATGCACAAACATGCACACATACGTGCAAACACACACAAACGCACACCACATAGGCACACCCATCCACAAACTTACTATTAAATGTAGGAAATTAGCAACCAAATGCTAAAAAACGACCTAAAAACGCACAGTAACTACACTATATGGTACATCCTCTGAAGATCTTTGAGTTATCATCTTGATCTAAAAGGAGATGTATCAAACGCTAGATTTATTATTTTTTTTAAAGTGAGGGCCCCATGTCGACCAACATCGGTAGAATTTCTCTTCTCTATTTGAAAATAGCCAATGTTGTGACATGGTGATAAATCCACTACATTCTGGTTCGGGCGAAATTAAGCTGACACAGGGCCTGAGCTGGGCTGACGCAGGGCCTGAGCTGGGCTGACGCAGGGCCTGAGCTGGGCTGACGCAGGGCCTGAGCTGGGCTGACGCAGGGCCTGAGCTGGGCTGACGCAGGGCCTGAGCTGGGCTGACGCAGGGCCTGAGCTGGGCTGACGCAGGGCCTGAGCTGGGCTGACGCAGGGCCTGAGCTGGGCTGACACCGGACTGAGCTGGGCTGACACCGGACTGAGCTGGGCTGGCACAGGACTGAGCTGGGCTGGCACAAGACTGAGCTGGGCTGGCACAAGACTGAGCTGGGCTGGCACAAGACTGAGCTGGGCTGGCACAAGACTGAGCTGGGCTGGCACAAGACTGAGCTGGGCTGGCACAAGACTGAGCTGGGCTGGCACAAGACTGAGCTGGGCTGGCACAAGACTGAGCTGGGCTGGCACAAGACTGAGCTGGGCTGGCACAGGACTGAGCTGGGCTGGCACAGGACTGAGCTGGGCTGACACAGGACTGAGCTGGGCTGACACAGGACTGAGCTGGGCTGACACAGGACTGAGCTGGTCTGACACAGGACTGAGCTGGGCTGACACAGGACTGAGCTGGGCTGACACAGGACTGAGCTGGGCTGACACAGGACTGAGCTGGGCTGACACAGGACTGAGCTGGGCTGACACAGGACTGAGCTGGGCTGGCACAGGACTGAGCTGGGCTGACACAGGACTGAGCTGGGCTGACACAGGACTGAGCTGGGCTGACACAGGACTGAGCTGGGCTGACACAGGACTGAGCTGGGCTGACACAGGACTGAGCTGGGCTGACACAGGACTGAGCTGGGCTGACACAGGACTGAGCTGGGCTGACACAGGACTGAGCTGGGCTGACACAGGACTGAGCTGGGCTGACACAGGACTGAGCTGGGCTGACACAGGACTGAGCTGGGCTGACACAGGACTGAGCTGGGCTGACACAGGACTGAGCTGGGCTGACACAGGACTGAGCTGGGCTGACACAGGACTGAGCTGGGCTGACACAGGACTGAGCTGGGCTGACACAGGACTGAGCTGGGCTGACACAGGACTGAGCTGGGCTGACACAGGACTGAGCTGGGCTGACACAGGACTGAGCTGGGCTGACACAGGACTGAGCTGGGCTGACACAGGACTGAGCTGGGCTGACACAGGACTGAGCTGGGCTGACACAGGACTGAGCTGGGCTGACACAGGACTGAGCTGGGCTGACACAGGACTGAGCTGGGCTGACACAGGACTGAGCTGGGCTGACACAGGACTGAGCTGGCCTGACACAGGACTGAGCTGGGCTGACACAGGACTGAGCTGGGCAGACACAGGACTGAGCTGGGCAGACACAGGACTGAGCTGGGCAGACACAGGACTGAGCTGGGCAGACACAGGACTGAGCTGGGCAGACACAGGACTGAGCTGGGCAGACACAGGACTGAGCTGGGCTGACACAGGACTGAGCTGGGCTGACACAGGACTGAGCTGGGCTGACACAGGACTGAGCTGGGCTGACACAGGACTGAGCTGGGCTGACACAGGGCTGAGCTGGGCTGACACAGGACTGAGCTGGGCTGACACAGGACTGAGCTGGGCTGACACAGGACTGAGCTGGGCTGACACAGGACTGAGCTGGGCTGACACAGGACTGAGCTGGGCTGACACAGGACTGAGCTGGGCTGACACAGGACTGAGCTGGGCTGACACAGGACTGAGCTGGGCTGACACAGGACTGAGCTGGGCTGACACAGGACTGAGCTGGGCTGACACAGGACTGAGCTGGGCTGACACAGGACTGAGCTGGGCTGACACAGGACTGAGCTGGGCTGACACAGGACTGAGCTGGGCTGACACAGGACTGAGCTGGCCAGACACAGGACTGAGCTGGGCAGACACAGGACTGAGCTGGGCAGACACAGGACTGAGCTGGGCAGACACAGGACTGAGCTGGGCTGACACAGGACTGAGCTGGGCTGACACAGGACTGAGCTGGGCTGACACAGGACTGAGCTGGGCTGACACAGGACTGAGCTGGGCTGACACAGGACTGAGCTGGGCTGACACAGGACTGAGCTGGGCTGACACAGGACTGAGCTGGGCTGACACAGGACTGAGCTGGGCTGACACAGGGCTGAGCTGGGCTGACACAGGACTGAGCTGGGCTGACACAGGACTGAGCTGGGCTGACACAGGACTGAGCTGGGCTGACACAGGACTGAGCTGGGCTGACACAGGACTGAGCTGGGCTGACACAGGACTGAGTTGGACTGACACAGGACTGAGCTGGACTGACACAGGACTGAGCTGGTCTTAGCTGGCCTGACACATGGCGTGAACTGCGCTAATAAATTACTGAGATGGGCTGAAACAGTGCTGTGCCTAAAGAATGTTTAGCTGGGCTGATCAGTGCTGAGCTCGGCTGAACTAGGGCTGACGCGTTGCTCAGGTGGGATGACACACGGCCTGAGCTGCCCTGAAACAGTTTTGAGCGTTGATGAAACAGTGCTCTGCTGGTCTAATACAAAGCTGTGCTGGCCTGGAAAAAGGATGATCTGGGTTGACACAGGAACGGATCCAGATTGACACATGACAAGAGCTGGGCTGACACATGGCCAATTAAGCATTCGCAACTCACCACTTGTGGTACTGAGCATTCAAATTTTCTCACCGTCGCATCTGAAAGAACATAAAGGGGATTGAACTGCAGCACGTTTCAATAACACTCACTGTTATTTCTTAATATTGTCAAGGGTATCAATAATTAAAACGTGTATCTATCAATGGTCATGATAATAATAATTATAATACAAAGTGTGACATATTAAAAATCCGTTCATTTCAAATAACACCTCATCACATCATTGAGATGGCCTACAGCATATCACAGGATTGACTGCCGAGTGGAGTGACTTTACCATTTGTGGGAAACATGTGAGTCAATTGCACACGTCAGTGACCCACAAACGGTGATGGTGTGTGTGGCGGATTTTACTTGGTAGAGGACACTGTGAGTGCACTCACTTTTTACATAGTGCCGCGGGATATTTAATTTCAATCTGAATAGGTAGATGGTTCCAGGGTCCATCGTTTCATCTGAAGGACAGAACTCTTGAAGCGGCTGAATTTCAGAGAAATGAATGAAACACAGACACCCAGTCGGAAATTGAGGGAGAAAGACACACACACGGGCAGTCTCGCAGACATCACACACAGATACACGAATAAAACAAACATACACAAAATGACCCATGGACAGACACACAGAGTAAGTGAAATGGGGCGTGACAGAGCAAGACTGAGGCTAAAAGAACACTGGCCTTTGGTTTGGCGGAAGCTCATGAGAAAGCGATGGGGTTGTGTGGAGCACAGGCTGACCAGGCCTGTTTGGGATCAGCTCCTTTCCCTCCAGGATAAACCGAGAAAACCTCTCACTCACGTGGGATGCTGCTGGTTTGGGGACCGCACCCTGAGTGTGGGTTCCTGAGAGATAAACACAGAGAAGAGATCGCGATAAATTCACTGCTTTTACTGAGGAGGATTACAGTGCTCAGGCCTGAGCTTGTCACCAAATATTGTCTCTCATCTGGGGGATGGACCTGTCGGTCGACTCATGTTAAATACATGTCTCTGGTGCTGGAGTTGCTAAAGCATCAGCTAGTTTGCCAGACGGTGATTTCAAAACTCGTTTAAACCAAAGATAAATGCAACGCCCTCTCTTGGTTTGGACACAGTAAACTTGGTAATGGTTTTTCAGTGTCAGAAAGCTCGTTGACACGAAGGTATGTGTCAGGGGCTGGAGAGAATGTGCTTGGGGAACGTGTGTGATTGGGGTAGTGTGTATGTTTGCAGAAGATGTGCGGGCGTGTGGGGTGGTTCGTGAGTCAGAATGTGAATCCGTGAATTTATTTCCCTGGTCACAAGAGGATTTTGATTTAAGATTGGGGCATGGGGTAGAGGTGGGGCTGGGGCAGCCAGGTACATGACACATGTTGAAACATATTACCGTGATTACGAATTCCAGTCACACCTTCTACACATCGCAATTCCTGTGTTTGTAAGAATCAGTTTCTCTGCCAAGCTGATCACCATGATGATTAGCCACAGGCATGCCGGATACAGACTTGGGGATCTCAGAGTGTGCTGGCGTAACTGCTGCGATCCAACGAACTAAACCTACATAGATTGTCATTGAGAGCACTGCCCGGCAAAAGTTCCCACTGCATGTCCAGTTACAAATATGCTACCCGTTAGGGCTTTGTCTTACAGGCTTGACACCAAGGTAATCCCGCTCCCCAGTCCCAACCCTCCATCCACACACGCAGGCATTCTCTGCACAACAAACACAGCTCTGATGTGGGAGGATTTCATGCCACCAATGACGAGTCCGCAATTTAATGTCCTGTCGAATTGTGGGGGAACACTCACAAAATATGAAGAGATCATAGAGTGGGATTAGAGCAGAGAGCTCCAATGCGGCTTGAGCTCCAGCAACGAAACGATTGTGGAGAGCATGAAATGACTTTGGAGTAGTGAGCTCAGCACAGGAGGAGAGAGGCCCAGAGCGGGCACGCTGAGGAAAGAACAGAGAATGTGTTCAGAATAGATATGTTCTCACCGTTTTCCTCTTGAACTATTGTGGTCACCTGGAATTACAAAATGTAATAACTGTTAAACAATCTTCAGTACTGGTTCTTAATTCTTGTATATTAATAGTAATCCTTACCCTGTATTCATTGTCAAAAGGACTTCACATTCTTTTGTTCTGAAGTGAAGTTTTCTACCCCAGCAACGGGATTGCTCGCTGTTCCTTTATTCCCAATAATTCCTTATGCAATGACGTTAATTGTCACTTACCTGTTTTATAAAAACAGAATCCCAGTATAACCACAGTGTTCACTATCGCAGTGACGATCCCCACTGAAAGTCCTAGAGTGTGCATTATGGTCCAGTTTGCTAGTGAGGGGAATGGACAAGCAGCAAGTTATCACCTTTGAAGAGTGAAGAGACAACAAAATGTACCACGTTCAAGACCTCAATCATGTTTCATCTGCCCCTTAAGCGAAAGTTGAATAGAAAGTAAGGTTTTCTTCAAAATTTATCTGTTCAAGTGAAAACAGCACTATTCCCCTTCAGTCTATCGTCATCGGAAAATAATTTGACCCTGTGAGGGGGCTAAGCATGGCACACTTGTGGGACTGCACTGGCGGCCAAACATGCTGTGTAAGATCGGAATCAAATTTAACTTTGAAGGTGGTCTCCAGGTTGGTAACTGATCCAGGCGGATCAGCTGTTTTTCAAGGCACTGCTGATGGCAACACATTTCAGCCTAGATCATTGGAAGAAGTTGAGGCGAAGATTGGTAACTGGGAGGTGGTATTCTACACCTCCGTTCACGGATAATACCACTGGACAGAGTGGAATTGTGGGTGTTTCAAGTGGGTGAAACACTCCAGCCAATATCCGAAATAACGTGGAAATAGGATTGGTTTTCAGAATGTTTACAACAGGAGCTGCTGTAAATGATCAAAACCTAGACCGGTTATTGTGTAAGATTTTGCTCAGCTCTTACCCGACACAGAGATTCCCAGTCGCCGGCTCTCTGGTGAGGTGAACTCTCGTCCGTCGATATCTGTTGTATATTTACATGTGTAGTTTCCAGCAATGATCACCGATATGGTGAATGCAGCCATGTTGTTATTCTCTGCCGCTGGTTGTGATGTGATAAACTCGCCGTCTCTGTGTAAAGAAAAATTGCTGCCAGGATAATTTCCAGCACACGAAATCTGAGCGCTTTCTCCTCTCGCAAACACGCGGGAATCTGGCTTCATGGAAATGTTGGGTTTCTGGAGGGAATCTGGAATTAAAACACAGTTAAAGATAATCTGAATGTACACGTACACGGTTCAGTTGAGAGTAAAATTACCATTTGCATCTTTCCCAGGCTGGAGGAGGCTTCAGGACAAAGGGGATAGTTTGAGCGCCAGATTCAGGACAGACTCCAGCAAGTGTTTCTTTACTCAGAGGGAGGGGGATGCAAATGCTGAGAGCGGAGTGGCAAGGGAGGCAGCGTGGCAGTGGTCTGTGTAATGAAGAGGTCCAGCTGCGGAAGGAAGAATGGGAATATAACATAAGCTACTCATGTGATCTTCAGCCGTGTTTTTAAACAACAGTATAAGATCGAACCCAGGGGATCCAACAGGGAATTCATGAGCATAGACTTCACGCATAGGGAAGTGAATTTGTGGAACTCGTTATCTGAAGTTAGGATTGAATCAGATAATTTAGTTAAAATCAGGACGTAATAGGACCTTCGCGCGAGTGAACGGGGAATAGATGATTTTGAAGGGAGTGGGCTTATGGGATGGAATGAGCCAGAGGGGAATAGAAGATTTCGGAGGGTATGAAGGGGTAGTAGGGAGGAACAGACGGCGTTGGAGTAACAGAGTGTGTGGGAAGCAATGAGGCTGTGGGAGAGCACCAGGGTGTGCGACAGAGGGTGGAATAGACGTTGTGGGAGGCAGTGAGAGTGAGGGAGTTTGCGAGTGGGAGGAAGTGAGTGAGTCAGTTGGAAGGAAGAAGGGAGAAATGCCGAGAACCTCTTGTCACAAAGCAAGTAAAACAAGATAATTATTTGGGGATGACAAGTTTGCAGGGCTGTAAGGAGAGAGGTGGGGTTTGGGATTGAATCGGCCAGTTCTTTTCAAAGAGCCGGCACAGACTCGATATGCTGAATGGCCTCCTTCAGTGCTGTCTAATTGTATGATTATATAAAGCAAAGTAAGGAAGGGGCCGAAGCGTGTTGTTAGCAAAATGACTGGATACTAGGGAGCAGTGAGTCTCCTTTGGTGAGAGAGTCAAGGCTCCAGACCTTATCCCAAACGGCGATTCCCACTCGATCGCTCTTTGGTGATGTGAGCTCGCGGACGTAAATGTGTGTAGTATATTTATGTGTAATTTTCTGTACTGTTCTACGATGGGGTGAATGTGGCCGTGTTCTTATTCGCTGAAGCTGTTTGCTATGTCATAAACTCGCCTTCTCTGTATAAAGAAAAATTACTGCCCGAATAATTTCGAGAACATGAAATCTGAACACTAAGGACTCTCACAAACAGGTGGGAACCTAGCTTCAGTGAATTGGTGGGTTTCTGTAGCGGATCTGGAATTTAAACACAGGGAAGGTAATCTCACAAATACTCGTTTTGTGACATGAACATAGTTTAGTCAGAGGAAAGTTGCCTATTTGCTAGTTTCTCTACAAAAGAGAAAATGATCACATCCATGGGACCAAACGGAAAATTTAGGATCAACGACTTCACACACAGATGAGTGTGATGGTGGGAATCACTGCCGGAAGGAATAGAAGGTATGTGATGATTAGAATAGGATGTGTGGGAGGAAGTGACCCAGAGAGTGAGGAGTGGATAAAGACGTCTATCATTGAGAGATTGGAACAAGGGTGAGGAAGGATGGGTTTGGGGGATGGGGTATTGGGAGTTGGGAGTGCATCTGTGATCGTGGCTTCTATCCATGAGGTGCAGCGAACGACCATTTACCAGATGACTGAGAGACAGAGAAATAGTTTTTTTTGTGAAATTTTACTCAGTTCTTACCCCACACATAGATTATCAATCGCTCGCTCTCTGAGGACGTGATCTCTCGCCGTCAATGTGTGTAGAATATTTACACCAGTAATTTCCTGCCCTGATCTCCGATTGCGTGAATGTGGTCAAGTTGCTATTCTGTAGAGCTATTCGTGATGTGATAAACTTGCCATATCTGTATAAAGAGAAATTGCTGCCAGGATAATTCCCAGAACATGAAATTTCTGCGCTTTCCCCTCTCAGAAACACCTGGGAATCCGGCTTTAGGAAAATGTTGGGTTTCTGGAGCGAATCTGGAATGAAAACAAATTAAAGATAATTTCACATGGACTCGCTCTGATCTGTGGTCTGTTTGGACTTCCAGAAGGCATTCGGTAAGGTGCCGCATAAAAGATTAGTCCAAAAGATCCGGGTACCATGGAATTGTGGGGAATACATTAACGTGGATTGAGGAACCGTTAACGGGTATAAAACAAGGAGACAAGGAAGAGGGATAAACGTGTTCTTTTCAGATTGGCAGGATGTGACTAATGCAGTGCCACAAGGATCAGTCGTTGGGCCTCAGCAGTTTACCATCTACATCAACGGTCTAGATGCGGACATCGAAGTTAATATATCCAAATTCGTGGATGACACAAAACTAGAAGGAAGTGTCAAGACAGAGGACGAAATAAAAAAATGCAGCGAGACATGGATATGTTAGGTAACTGGGCAGGTAGGTGGCAGATGCCATATAATGTAGAGAAGTGCGAAGTCATCCACCTAGGTAGCAAAAACAGCGGAGCAGGTTATTTTTCAGAACGGCAGAATTTGGAATGTGTTAGCGTCCAGAGGGACTTGGGTGTTCTTGTACACCAATGACAGAAAGTAATTTTGCAGGTGCAGCAAGTAATTAGGAAGGCGAACGGCATGTTAGCATTCATTATGAAAGGATTAGAGTATAAGATCAGTGAAGTCTTTAAGTAACTCTCTAGGGCCCTGGTGAGACCAAATGGAAAACTGTGTGTAGTTTTGGTCTACTTGTTTAAGGAAGGATGTAATTGCCTTGGAGGGAGTGCAGCGTAGATTTACTAGGTTAATACCAGGGATGAAGGGGATGAGTTACGAGCACAGGCTGACCAATTTGGGTCTATATTCTCTAGAATATAGAAGAATCAGAGGGAAACTTATAGAGACCTAGAAAATCAAAGGGCATGATAGAGTAGATAGTGGGAGATTGTTTCCCCTGGTTGGAGAAACTAAAACCAGACGTTACAACATTAAAATCAGAAGCAGCGCTTTCGCACTGAGTTGAGGAAGAACTTCTTCACCAAACCGTGTTCAATATATGGAACTCACTACCCCAACGGGCTGTTGACACTCAATTCCTGAGCATATTCTGTGCTGAACCACTGCGCTCCCGCATTTGTTCTGAACCACCCCCGTGGTCACAACCGGCAGTGTGCTCCCTCCTGTGCTCATCTCCATCCTACGCCCACCCCATTTGCTAAACCCTCGTTTTGATCACAGCCCCTGTGTGCATCCCCTATGCTCAAACCCTATGCGAAATCCCCTGTGCTCACCCCTTATGTTCACAGCTCCTGTCGTCCCCTCGTTTTTGCTGACCCCCATAAGCTCACCAACCACACTGTGCTACCTACTGTGCTCACAACCGCCCCTGCGCTCACTCCGAGACTGCGATCAACACCTACGTTCCTACGCTCACACCTCCCTGTGTTAAGCCACTGCGTACATAGCTTGCGCTCACTCCTGCTTTTCTCAATCCCACATCTATCCTCTAAACACTCCTCTGAACCCCAATACTCACACCCCTGTGACCCCACTGCGCCCGTCCACTTGTGATGATCCCGCATTGTTCTCCTCCTGAGCTTACCCCGCTCTGTTTTATCCCCACACTGTGATCACAACTCTGCTCTCACCCCGTATTGGGCTCAACCCAATTTGCTCCCCTTCTGCGCCGCGCTACTGTGCACACCACACGTTGCTCAACGCTCTGTGCTCAGCCACCTCATTTTCACACCGTCGCCTATGCTACGCAACCTGACTTTGTGACATTGTGCTCATCCCACTTTGCTCTCCCTCCCACCATGCGCTCCCACCCACTGAGTTCACGCTCCTGTGATTCACCCCGCTGTGTCCGCCCTCCATATGCTCACCACACTTTGCTTAAACCTCTATGTTCACCCACCTGATCTCAGCCTGTGGTGCACAAACCCTGTCTCACTTTCCTTGGGCTCACCCACCAGTGTGCTCAGCCCCCACTCTCACCCATCTGTGCATACTCCACCACCCTCCTGCGCATTTACATGAGTCTCCTCCATTTCCCTTTGCTCAGCCTCTCATCTTTTGACCATCCCCTCGAGGTCTGCTCAGCCCCCCACCCTTTATTCATTCTTTTCCCTGTGCTCCTTCTCGCCCTAGCCCGTCCCCTGAGCTCGGCCCCTACACTGAACTGAGCCCCTCCACCTGGGCACATTCTCTCGCCCTGTGCTCAGTCCCTCGGCCAGTGCTGAGTCCCTCCCCCTATCTTCAGACCCTCTTCTCTTTTCTCACCGCACCACCTATGTTCCCCCTGTACTTCCATGGTGCGCTGACCTCACTGCATTTACCGACCACTGGCTGAACCGCCTCCATGTGCTCAAACCATATGCTCATGCCCCACTGCTCACAACCTGTACTCAGGTGCAAGTTCCTAACCTACCATGTGCTCAGCCTCTCCCCATATGCTTAGCCGTCCCGCAGTGTTCCACCCGCCCTTGTGCTCAGCACCTCAGTATTTGCTCAGTTCTCCCCCTCACCTGAGCCCCGCTCAATGTTATCATCGCCGTACCAAGTCATCGCGCCTTCCTTGGGTTCACTCCCTCCACTGCGTTCATCTCCTCAACTGTTCTAATACCCCACTGTGCACACTCACCTGTTCTGACACCAATGTGCTCACACTCCTATGCTCACCCCACCCCCGTGTTCCACTCATGAGCTCTCATTGTTTGCTGCGTTACTGCTGTGCTCTACCACTTGTGCTCACCTCCCATTGATCTCCCGCCTGTGCGTACCACACTCTATTATCAAACCACGCTGTGATCAAACCTCTGTGCTCACCAAGCCACGAGCAAAACCCACTTTGTCAACCAACCACTATGCTCCCCGTCTTTGTAGTTACGTGCCCCCCTGAGTGGTCACCCCCTACTGGGCTCATCCCTCTATGCTCATCCCCAATAACCGAAACACTGGGCTCTTGCCTTTTGCTCAACCCCCACCCCCATTATCTCAAATCACTTGCTCACCCCCATTTCTCAACCTCGCCTATCTTCAGCCCCCTAATCTTCGACACTGTGCTCACCTACGTATGCTCAATATCCCGCCATGTTCTCACACCCTATGAGCTCCCACACTCTGTGTTCATCCACCATGTTCTCACTGCTCCTCCCCCGTGCTCACGTCTGTGCTTACCCCACCTACCGTCCAAGTTCCTACACGTGGCTCAACTCCTCCCCATGTGTTCAGTCTCTACGCTAGACTCAGCCACTCCCACTGTTCACATTCCCTCCTCCTGTGCTCAGATACTGCCCCTGTGCTCAGTCCCTCCCCTTGTGCTCCCCCACTGAGCTAACCTTCCAACATTCATCGACCGCGGTGCAAACCTCCATGGGCCCAAACACTTGTTCTCAGCCCCTGTGCTCAAAAACCTACATTGTACTCAACCCCTTTGCTCACATCGCTTGTGATCAGCATCCTGTGCTTAATCTTGGTGCACACCCCTCTGTACTCAACCTGCCCAATGATATCTCACCAACTCCCCGCGTGCTCAGCACTCCAACTGTTATCAATGCCCCATCTGCAATTAGCACTCCGCTGGAGATCATCTAATCAGCCATGATCAGGCCTCCCCTTGTTCTCAGATCTCCCCAATGTGCTAACTCCCACTTTACTCACCGAACACTGCGGAAACTCCGCTGTGCTCAGCTCCCTGTTCTCACCACTCCTTGCTCGCCGACAACATTTGCTCACCAACGGTTTTCACTCTCCGTCCACTGTGCTCTCCACCTTTGCTCAACTGCCTGATGCTCACGAGCATTTTGCGCTCTCCTCACCTCTGCTCAACCATTCGGTTGTTCTGCACCGTGTGGTCGCAACAGGTGCTCACACCAACTGGGCTGCCACCTTTTTCTCAACCCACTGCCTTCGCCCACTGGGCTGCCTCTATGCTCCACTCCCATTGTGCTCACACTCACTAGGCACCCCTGTTCTCCTCCCCCCTTCTGATCAAACCTCATTCCTCTCCAACACTGTAGTTACCACCCAGTGACCACTCTCTCTGTGCCAGTCTCTTTGCTCCAGCCCCTGTGCTGCAGGCCTGTGCTCCCCACCTGTTCTCATACCACTGTGCTCATACTCCTGTGCTAAACCCCCTATGCTCACGCACCCTGTCCTCACCCTACAGTTCTCTACCTTCCTCTTCTAACCCCCAAGCACTCAGTCTCTTCCCTCTTGCTCAGCATGTTCGCCTGTGGTCAATCAGTCGCCCTCTGCTCACCCCTCCCCCTATGTTCAGCCCACCTCCTGTGCTTGACCCATACTATACTCAACGTGAACTGTACTAATCCCCCTGTGCTCCGCCAGCTGGTTTCAACCCCTATAATCACACACAACCGTGTGCTCATTCACCCGTGCTCAAATCCTCCATTGCTCATGAAGCTGAGGTGAGAAGATACATTCACCCCTCTGGGTTCATTACCACTCCTGTGCTCAACCCCCACTTTGTGCTCACCCAACCATACTCACACCCACTACGCATAGCACCCTGTGCTCACACCCTGTACTCACATCTGGCGCTCAGTTCTCTGTGTTCACCATTCCTCCTGTGCTCACCGTCTCCTACCCACCGCTCGATGTTCACCCCTCCTCTTATGCCAAGCCATCAACCTGTTCTGAATACGCCCTCACGTTGCTCACCACCCTTTACCCACCGACTACTGTGCCAACTCCCTTGTGCTGAACCCCGTTTGATCTACTTTTCCCCTGTGTTGACACATTGTGCTCAACCCCTATCCCGTGCGCTAACAATTAATGCTCAACCCTGTTGTTCACCACTTCCCTTCGCGTTTGCTCAACAGCCCCATGTGCCCACAATCCTGTTCTCCTTCCTCAACTCTCCACCACTTTGCACACTTCCATTGCTCGCACCCTGTGCTGACCCTCGTGCTTTCACCCGCCTGTGCTCCCCGATTTGAAGTCACATCCTCTGTGCTTACCACCCTCCATTCTTTGCACCCCTTGTAGCCCCGCTCACTCCCCTGCGCACCTGTACTTTCCACGTTGGTTTCGCCGACCCCAGTTGGCGCCATCTATAATCATTGCCATGTCAACCCCCCGTGTCTTCGCCCCATGTGTACACATCCCTTTATCAAGCTCCCCGTGCTCACTTCCTTGAATTTCTCACCCTTGCGCTCTCACCTCTTGCACTTAAACCCCAACAGTTCTCATCAACTGTTCTCATCTCTACTGTACACACATTCCTGCGATAAGACTCTATCCTCACACTCTTGTTTTGACCGCCCACACCTTGCAGCCCACACCTGTGCTCTAACCCATGTGCTCATCTCCCTGTCGTCAACCACCTGTGGTCACGTCTTGGTCTCTCCCCCTGTGTGGACTCTCTTCTTATCCTTTGTGATTACCCTTCTGTTTAACTGCGCCCTGTGATCGCCCCAATGAGCGCCCACTCTTCTCAACCTCTGTACTCAACTCTTGTGCTCACCCACATGCACTCTGCGGTCGTGCTTCACCCTTTCTGCCCTCCTGTGATTCCCCATCGTGGTGCTCGTCTCCCATTGCTCCCCGCCACTGTGCTCCCTCTTGTCCTCTCCCACCCATGTGCTCACACCCATTGCTCTTCCTCTGTTCTTAACCTCCAGTTCACAACGGTCTGTGCTCCCCAAATTTAACCAGACATACCCAGTGCTCACCATCAATAAACCAACGCCCCCTCCCACCTCATGGCCACCACTAGCCCTGTGCTCTCCCCTTCATGCTCACATCTCTGTGCATACAGTCATTGCAATCACTCAACCTGTCCTCATCCCCTTGTGCTCCCTCTTAACCCGAGCTCAGTCTCATGTGCTCATCCAATATTTTTCAAACCCTTTTGATCGCCCACAAAATTTGGTCATCCCCCTTGTGGTCAACACTTGTGATTCGCCCACATTATTCTCTTCCCACTGTGGTCACCCTATTTTCTTACGAACCGGGGACCCATCCTCTTTGCTCAGACCCTGCTTCCCCCTGTGTTCAACTCATTCCCACCCGCGCCACTGTGCTTGCTGCCCATTGCTGACACACCTGTGCTCACCCCTTCCTGTGCTCAGATCCTTGTGCTCACACCTGTCCCTTTCGCATCTCCACTTTTCTCACCCCGCACTGTGCTCACTCCCTGTGTTTTTTTGCCTCCGCTCACCACACTCCCTACGCTCACCTACTTGTGCTCAATCTTCTGTGGTCCCAACCTGGGCTACCTTTCTGTGCGCAATCCCCAGCGCTGTTCTGAGCCCCCTCCGCCCTCCCACTTTGCACAATCCCTCCGATCGCCCCACTGTGCTCAATTCTCTGTACTCAAGGTACCTTGTTTTTCCCCCAAATGCTCCCCTCATTGAATTGAAAATCCAGTGCTCAATGACTTTTCTCATCGCCTTTTTGCCTGACGCACTCTGATGACTCTTTAGCTGAAGCCCGCTCTCACACCTGTGCTCCCCGCCTTGCTGCCCCATTATTCTTCAATTCCCTGTTCTGAGTCACACCTTGTTGCCCCCACAGTGCTCACCACGCTTTGCTCATATCACATGTTCTCAGATCCCTGTTCTGATTCCCCCTGTGTTCAACTCCCTGCTCTGACACCCCTCTGTTACCCACCCCGCTCTGCTCAACTCACTCATGTGTTCAACTTTTTTTAGTCACTGTGCTTACACCCGCTGCGTCACGTTGCTCAACCGCTGTGCACAACACTACCTCTGGTTCACGCCTCTGTGCTCAACTCTCTGTACTCCCATCTTGGGCTAGCCCATGTGCACTACCCTCCTGTTGTCACCCCTTCTATGCTGATCTCATTGCTCTCAACCAACTGTGCTCTTGCCCTGGTCGATGTGCTCAACCTGCTCGGCTTACCCACCTCTGCTCACCGCTGTGCTCAACCTCGTACTCCTTCCCTCTGCCCCCATGTGTTCACCCCCTCTGAGCTCACCTTCCTCCGCTCAATTCCTCTGTACTCATCCCGTTGACTTCATCACACTCTGTGCTCCATCTCTGTGATCAAAACCTTGTTTCATCCTCTCACTGTGCTCCCACTTTCTGCCCATCTCCACTGGTCTCCACCCCCATCGTCGCCCCTAGTGGTTGCCCTCCATCTTGAGTCCACCTCCGTGTGCCACCCCCGTGCTCAAACCGTCCCTCTGTTCATTCCCCTTTGCTCACCGAACTTATGTTCTCAAACCTCCCCCTGAGATCACCCACTTCACTTCACTCCTCTGTGCTCATAGATCCACTGTGCTCAACCCCTCTGTGCTTACCCCCAATCCCTTTCATTAACCCATGTTTTCAATCCTCTTCGTAATATCATCGCATGTGCGCAGTCCCTGTGCTAATGCGACACTGTGCTCAAACTCACTTGTGCTCAAACACCTATTCTCATATCCCTGTTCTCAAACCCTGACCCTTGTGCTCACACTTTAAATAAAAATGTTATACTTTAGAAACCTACTGGGGATTCCTGACCAAAATTATGACTATGCTTTTCAATTTTGTTACAGACTATATCAGCACAGTTTTATCTCTCTAGAATAGTGTTTGATTTTCTCTGTCGCTACATTATTGCAGAAAGTCAAGGTTACATCTTTATTTCGATTAAATTAAATAATTTTATTAAATATAACTGATCATCGGTAGGAGATGCCCTTATTGCCTATGACAATAGTGCATGCAAGATAATTAGGTTGAGATATAAATCAAGCATAAAAATTCAGCCTCACACAAATTACGACACCTGGCTGAGACACCAACACACCCCGCCCACCATCCCCGGCACAGACGTCGCCCCAACAAGGCACAAGCCCTCTGGGCAAAGAGAGCCCTCCACCACGAAGGCACAATTCCATCCCACGCTCACTTCGACTCGCTTCCTCCCTTGCCTACTTCAAGGTCGGTTTCAAGACCATTATCTTCGACTGTGTCTTCGGTCTCACTCTCAACTCTCTGCCGTCCCTCACCCCTACAACACCCACCACCGCTCCCCTATGCTCGGGCCTCGAAACCTGACTGTTTAGCGCTTTAGGACGTCTTCCCGACGTGACAGGCGCTCTCTCAATGTGATTGTGTTGTTGTAGTAGATCACCAGAGGCCATAGTCCAACCATGCCTTCTTCCACTGAAACAGTCTCTCAGACATAATCCATCGCCAAGGCACAAGTACGTTCCCCAGTGCATAGCCCCCACCCAAAGCATAGCCACCATCCACCCACACCTCGTCCCCGCCCCACGATCCAGTGCCCAGCCCCACCCATCCAAGCGCACAGCCCAATCCCAATCCCTCAAGGAAAAGTCCCGAGGCACAAACCCTCCCACAGGGCAGAGCTCCGCCTTGATCCCCACCCCCCACTCCCCACCGGTACAAAACCAGGCACACCATCCGATTATACAGAACCCCCACTCGCCCAGGGCACAGCTGCTCCCTCGTGCACATCTGTCCACGCCAAGAACAGCCTCAAAATCGCTTATACTCAACAAACACAAGACAGAGTTTCCCCTTCTCCAGCACACATCCACCTACCAGAAAGTATCCCACCCAGTGTCCAGACCACCTAGTCACTGCCACACCGAAGCACAGACACCCCACATCCTATTGTGGGCAGCCCCTCCTAAGAAGACCAAAACCACTCCCAACGGCATATACAACCAAGGAGCAGCTCCTCGCCCCAGGGAATAGATACTCCCCACAAGTTACAGGCCCCTCACCCAGGGCACATCACGACCTCCCGAGCACAAACCCTCCTGCCCAGGAACAGGTCCTCACCCGCAAGAAACAGTAAATCCCCAAGTGTACCGCCCCCTCACCCCAGTGCCCGCTCCATCCAACCTGTTCTCCCCAGTGCAGAGCCCCACAGGCACAATCCCTCGTCAAGACACAACGCACCAAATGTATAGAATCCCCAGGCACGGCTCATCCTTCCGCCACATCCTCCCACATGGCAGAACCCACCAACTCACACACCGTCTCTCAAGGCGCACGCCCCACATTTCCCGGTGTAAACCCAACAGCAGGTCACAAGCTTTCCAGCCCAGGACAAAGACCACTCCAGGCAGAGCTCCAAACTCAGTGCACAGCAAAGCAGGGCAAGGCCCACAACCAGTGTAGAGGAAACCCAGAACACTGCCCTCACAACAGGACAGACATCGTACATATGCACATGATTCCTGCAGCGCAGTGGTTACATTACTCGCATTGCTATCGAGAGACGTGATTCGAATCCCGGCAGGAAGAAACCTTCGTCAAGTTTTCTTATATCACAAGACTGATAATCATACCTCAAGATAAAACAATAATAAATTGGCCACTTAAATCCACGACTATTTCTGTGACTCTACTAACGCAATTGGCTGCCGCAGTTCACCCACAATTATACAGTCCACTCACTTCTGAGTAAATGCTTTAAAGCGCTTCGCGACTTCAGGAAGACAGGAAAGCGCTATATTGAACGCGAAGATTATTATTATTATAACCCTCCACATGGCGGTATTGCAAACATTCAGGCACCGCACCTTTCTCTGCATGGTGCACCAGCCACTAGTAGCCTACTTAAGTGCACAGCCCTAAGAGCAGCAAATTCACTACACGCACCCACCCCTCCCACCGCCCATATAAATCTAATCACTAACAAGCATTGGGGTAGCTATGTGGTCGCACGCATCAATCCACCCACGTCTCCCTCTGAGTTTCTCCACCACCCTCCCATGTAATACCTGCAAACTCAGACACACAGCAACCAAAGAAACACATACTTTTATTTGTGCAGCGCCCCACATAGAGGGTCGCCTCTCAGACCACTTCGCAGAGGTGCAGCACGAATCCAAGCGGGGGTTTGGAAAGATGACCTTAGGCACGGGCGAATAGGAAAATATTCAGGCACTACCTGAAGAAGGAAAATGAAGCGACAAGGCGGAGGAATAGAAGAAGAGTGTTTCAGGTTCTCGCGGCGTATTGACTAAAAGTGCGTCACGAATGGTGTTACAGAGGGCAAGAGGGACAAGCGGAAGGTTGGAAACAGACTAATAATTTGGCGTGTGGATTGTACGATGGAGTCTCCTCCTATTCCCCAGATGAAGCTTAAGATAATCTTACTCTCTGTAGCTAATTTTCCCACAGCAGCTTCTAGCTCTGAGATTGTGCTACTAACCTGCAGATTCCACCGTGTTTCTCTCCAGAAATGTCACTACACAAAAAGAAATCAAAGCAGGAATTATTAACACGACAATTCTCTCAATCAAATAGCTGATCTGGGCGGAGTCTCACACCGTCAATTCTCGGTCCTTAAATATAGGGAAGCAATGTACGGTCATCACCAAAAAGGCCCCAGTGGGGGCAATGGAACCACCACAGATATGACAGGGAAAGCGAGGGCATGGAACCGGATTAGCGTATGGAACTCCAGTGCGGGAGCAAGTATCAGCATAGACTCGACAGGGAGACAGAGAGACAGCAGGGAAAGCCATTAAAATATGAACTCCAATCGGAGAGCGAACAAAGTTTTCACTCAAAGCTTGATACACATTTGTAATTCTCTCTACTCTATTCTTCCCTCTCCCATCTCCCAACTCTTTTGTCTCTTCTAAAATCTGCTCTCCAGTCTCTCCTCTCCTCTCTCCTCTCCCCTCCCTCCTGTCTTCACTACGATCCCCTCAGGCATCTCATCTCCCTCACCTCCACTCTCCACTTTCTGCATTCCCCTCTCTGTTCTCCTGTGTCCTCCCCCATCTCTGCTCTCTTATCTCCCATTTCGAATCGTCTCTCTCCTCTGTCATCTGTCCACTCTACTCTCTCTTTCTTTCACATATTTCCTGTCTCTTCGCTCTTACCCCTTCTCGATCCACACCTCTCTGCTCTCTCCTCTGCTTTTCCCTCTCCAACCTCGTCTCTCCCCTCTCCCCTCTACGTACTACATGACTCCCACCTCTCCTCTCACAGCTCTTTTCTCTGCACTCTCTGTCTGGTAAGGATAACAACAACAAAGTACTTTAACACAGCGCCAGGTAAACCTGGTTCGCGTCAGGTAAACCTCCCAAGACGCTAGCGCTAATACACCGTTCTCCTTACTTCCCAGTCCACCACCCGGCGCCTCCGGTCTACAGGCACTGACCTCCTTCTCGTCTCATGTACACTTCACCCCATCATCGGAGTTCGTGTTTTCAGGCTCTACGCCCAAAAAGTCTGGAATACTCTTTCTCGATCCCTTCGCCTTGACTCTCGTTTCCAATTTCAGGTCCACCTGAAAACTTTCCACTTCTCTGCGCTTACGGCCATCTGAATCATTACCCTCTACACTCGCTCGCCATCAACCGCTCACACCCCCACCTGCTAGTCCACCAACCCCACAACGCAAGCCCGTGTACACGGTTCCACTCTTAAACTCTCTATGAAGGAATGATTTATTTGGTTGGAGTTCCAGAGTATGTAGGCAGAGAGGCTGAAAGCTCTCCCACCTGAGAGAGTGTGGGAGATACCAGCAATGCTGCAGAGACTTCGAAAAACGGAGCTGCTCATGGCATAGATACATGAAGGACACATGCGCGAAGTCTCTGTGTTTTAGTTAGAAACAATACTCACCGAGGAGGGAAAAAAAAATGGCTTCATCATGAGGATCAGGAGGATATGGTGAGGATCAAAGCCTGGAAGCTTGTGTCTGTGTCGGCTATGGGGTCCCTGCAGACTTGGAGATAAACCACACGTAAGAAAATAGAGGAGTAGCTTTTGCCGATCACTGTGCTCTTGGATCCCCCAACATCAAAGTGCCTGTGACGCACACAACCCGAGACTCTCTCTCTCTCTCTCCCTCTCTCTCCCTGTCCACTGACGACAAAACAGCTCATGATGTATTTTACTGGAACAACACAATAACTCCACTGTTATATACACTCCGCCCACTGGGCCTTCAGCAGTCGTTGGTAACCCAGTCAGCCCAGATGCTTTGGCAGGGTCTGACTTCGAAATCCATTGGCAGCTTCTAAATTTCCACAGCGGACATGCTGTGTTGTTCTACAAGCCGTTACCTGGAACTCTAGAAAGGGTACCAATGCCTTGTGGAGGTTGCAGAAGAGATTTACTTGCACACACCCAAGGATGAGAGACAACATTGTTTTCCCTGTGGTTAAATAGGCTTACCTTTCCTTCAGCATACCATCACATAATCTAAGCACGTTTCGCAGGATGCCCATCAGCAAATAAAACCTCTTTATCTGTCTTCCTTTTCTGAAGTCTCACTGTGTCCATCTTTGCCTCTCAGCATCTCTCTCTCTCTCTCTCTCTCTCTCTCTCTCTCTCTCTCTCTCTCCCTCTCTCTCTCTCTCTCTCTCTCTCTCGCTCTCTCTCATAATGTGCCTCTCTCATACTGTTTCTCTCACACTCTCACAAACACACTGGCTTTCGAACACTCTCCCTCGCTCTCTCTATCATTCTCTCACGCTCAGTTACTTTCTCTCGCACTCTCTCTATCCCACTGTTTCCCCCCCCCCCCCCCCCCACCTCTCTCTCTCTCTTTCTCTCTCTCTCTGGACTTCTCGGATAAGAATCTAAACTGATTTGCAGTTTGTGCCCTGTGACACATGTTCAAGAACTCGCTACGCTATCGGGTAAAGAGAAATGAGTTTGTCATGGTTTTGAGTCCATACCAGCTCAATTCTAACTGAAGGAAAGGGTTAATGTTGGACATAGTCTTAAACAACGAAGGCTGATGTGTAGGTGAACCAATGTTTCGTTTTAGCTTCGCAGTGCTACCGAATATAAAGCACAGACCATCGAGGGCTGTAGAACAGTGGATGGAACAATCATCTTTGCTGCAAAAGGACCTGGGTTGGATTCCCATGCTGCGCAAACTGTTAGTTAAGTTTCCAAATTCCTCACTCACGTCACTGCTTACCCTACAGCAAGTAACAATCCGCTTGTTAGAAATTGGCTGACCGCTTTTCCGTCGGAAATAATTCCTTCACAAAAAATAATAATAATGAAGATTTGGAAACTCAATCCACGACGATTTGTGCGACAGTGCGTTGCGCAAATGCCTGCAGCATTTGGCCAACAAAATATACAGTCTGTACACTTCAAAAGGTATCCTATGAAGTGGTTTCAGACGTCTCGAAGACGTGGTCAGTCACTTTATTACATTTGAGCATTATTATAGTATCTCAATGTTTGTGAAGCCCCCTTCACCAGGTACACACCCTCACCATGGTTGAGACGTTTCCCGCGATACAAACCTATCCCTGACCTTAGGCTTAACAATTAACCTTGACTTAAGCCTGAACCTCACAATTTAACCCCTCACTTCGGCTTCTCGTTTATATGGTGCAAATTAGCCAAAGAGAAAAACTAAAAGCAGACAAAACGTAACAGCTGAATGTCGAATAAAAGTGAGGTAAAGAGGCTGAGCTTTGACAGAAGATCTTTCTGAGTTCCCTGTTGGTAGACGTGCTTACATTACCCGCAACACAACATCAGATCATTTAATCTGCTACGGAGGCTGCACAACAGCAAACAAAGCCTACGTGTCTCTTTGTCATTCTGTGGAGTCCTGTAGCTCAGTGGTTAGAGCACTCGCTTTGCAAGCGAGAGACCTGAGTTCAATTCCCGGCAGAGGCGAAACCTTTGGCAAGTTTCCTTACTCCACACAGAGCCTAATAATAATCCCTCCAAAACCAAAAACAATAATAAAATTGGTCACTTCAATCCACGACTGTTTGTGGGACATTGCTGTGCGCAACCGCTGCCGCGCTCGCCCACAAAATATACAGTCAATTCACTTTGCAGTGTGTTCTGTGAAGCGCTTTGGGACGTCCTCCCGACGTGAAAAGCGCTATATAAAGTGCAAGGATTATTATTATTATTATTATTCTTTCTGAAATTTCCCTGTGTCTCTCTTTCAATCTCAGATACTCTGCCTCTCTCTCTATCTCTCTCTCTCTCTCATACATACACATGCACGCACACACACACATACATACTCTCTCCCTGTCTCTCCCTACATCACTTTGGATCACTCATATACGATTATAAATTGAGGTGCAGTTTGAGCCGTGTTCAGGAAAGATATTAGAGAACCCGAGACGATATTGCCGTAAGAACAGCGAGATGCCCCTGGTTTTAGACTCTAAACAAGCTGATTTCCGGCATATGAAAGCGTCAGTATTGGAAATTGTATCAAATGGCAAAGCCTAGTGAGTAGCTGAGCCACTGTTGCTGTGTGAGCGGAGCAGCTTTACCGGATATAATGCACAAAACACACAATCCAGTCTCTCTGTCTTTCTCTCTTCCCCTCTGTTTCTAAGGTCCTCTCAGGTGAGACGATTAGTTTAGATCCATTTTGTGCTGTTTTCAGTACAGATGTGAAAGATCTCGCTGCGCTTTCGGGTACAGATAAGCGAGTTTCTCATGGTGACAGAATCCAAATCACCTCAACCAAAATGTATGAAAAAGTTAATATTAGACATGGTGTGGAACGGCAAAGACTGATATGTATGTGAAACAGTGCTGTAGTATTAGTTGTTTGTAGTGTAAACGGATACGAAGCGCAAACTACATTAATCCCGCTGCAAAAATTGCTCAAATATTTAACTGCGAGCGGAAGAAAAAAAACCAAACTCAAAATCTGAGTTGATGTGGATAAGATTTGTCGCATCATTTCTCAGGATAGAAAACCGCTTTGAATCTCCAATTCTGCTTTTTAAGTATAATAATCCTTTCTCTTGATATGTCGCCTTACCACGTGTTAGAGGCGTTTCAGAGATGTATTCAGAATCAAAATACTTTTGCGTCAGAGAACTGAAAGGCAGCAAATGAAACGTCCATTTTAAATATGGAGAACGGGCGAAACTACCCAACTTCAGGCTCAAATGGAGTCCTGAATGGTAGTGGTCAGAGGTTGAATCTCGCAAAGAAGAGGAGCGGGTTCGGTTCCCAGTCAGCGAGAAACTTTAGCCAAGTTTCCTTTCTCAACACACAGGCCTCTGTATGCCTCGCAGCATGTAGCCATCCGAGACGTCCCGAAGAGCTGATAAGGCTCTCTGTCAAATGTAAGGTTTATTTTAGTTTCTCAGTATTGTGAAGCCCTTCCCCTTGTACAGCCCCAGATCCTGCTGGAGCCTTTGTCACTGCAACATCCATAATCCAGTCCCCTAACCCTGACCCTCATTCTGAACCCAAACCCTAACTCTGACCCGTACAGCTGGCCCTAACTCCGAGACTCACCAGCCATCCCCCCACCTCAACTTTTCGTTTATTTGGTGCTAATTAACACAAATAATTAAACTAGAGCCAGACAAACTGTGTGAAGCTGAAAGTGGAAAAAAAGGTGAGACAAAGAGGCTGAGCTCTTTCCTCTCCACCCATTCTCTTTTTGAACCCCTTCAGTCAGGTTTCCGTGCTGCTCATAGCACAGAAACTGCCCTGGTCAAGGTCACCAATGACATCCTGACCATCTGTGACCAGGGCTCCCTCTGTCTCCTCGTCCTCCTCGACCTATCGGCAGCATTCGATACGGTCGACCACACTATCCTACTCCACCGCTTGTCCTCCCACCTCAACTTTCAAGGCACTGTCCTTGAATGGTTTAGGTCGTACCTTTCTCACCGTCTTCACTTCGTCTCAACGAATGGCTTCTCCTCCACCCCCCGTACTGTCTCATGTGGTGTCCCTCAGGGCTCTGTCCTCGGTCCCCTCCTCTTCACCCTCTATATGCTCCCCCTTGGTGACATCATCCGCAAACATGGGGTTAACTTCCACATGTATGCGGATGACACCCAACTCTACCTTTCCTCCTCTACTCTCAACTCCACGACCACCGATGTCCTGACAGCCTGCCTGTCCGACATCGAGTCCTGGACGAGAGACAACTTTCTTCAGCTCAACGTGCAAAAAACCGAGGCCCTCCTGATTGGCTCACGTCAGCGCCTCCGCACCTCAGGCGCTGACACCATCAGCATCCAAGGCTGCACTCTCCACCTCTCAAAGCCAGTCAGGAACCTCGGCGTTTTGTTCGACCCTGAGCTGTCCTTTCTCCCTCACATCCGCACCACAACTGGCACCGCCTTCCATCACCTCCGGAATATCGCCAGATTACGGCACTACCTCACCCCTCACGCTGCTGAAACCCTGGTTCACGCCTTTGTCACCTCAAGGCTGGACTATGGGAACTCTCTCCTCGCCGGCCTTCCCGCCACCTCCCTCCACAAGCTGCAGGTCATTCAGAACTCTGCAGCTCGTGTACTGTCCCGCACCAGGCTTCGGGACCACATCACTCCCACCCTCGCTCGCCTCCACTGGCTCCCCATCCCCCAGAGGATTGATTTCAAGATCCTCATCCTCACCTACAAGGCCATTCACGGCCTTGCTCCCTCCTACCTCTCCAACCTACTATCCCCCTACCTACCTGCCCGTACCCTCCGTTCCTCTGGCTCCGGTCTGCTCCACGTCCCCCGCCCCAACCGCCCTACTATCGGTGGTCGGGCCTTCAGCCTCTCAGCCCCGAGGCTCTGGAACTCCATCCCCCAGTGCCTTCGCCTTGCTTCCTCCCTTTCCTCCTTCAAGGCCGGTCTCAAAACCTTTCTCTTTGACCGTGCCTTCAGCTCCCCTCTCGACTCTCTTCCTCCTCCTCGCTCCCTCCCTTCCCTCCCCTCACCCTGACCATTTCCCCCTCCTCTCTCCCTCCCTTCCCTCCCTCACCCTGACCATTTCCCCCTGCTCGGGTCATGACCCAACTGTGCAGCGCCTTGGGACGTCCTCCTGACGTGAAAGGCGCTCTATAAATGGAATCTTGTTGTTGTTGTTGTTGAGCAGTGACCGAGGATCTCGATGTTTTCACTGGGGGTAGATGTGCTTAACTTTACCTCAAAAAACCATCAGATCATCTGAACCGGCTTTGCAGGCTGACCAATAGCAAAGAAAACCTGCTTGACTCTCTGTCATTCTTTCTTAAGTCTCTCTGTGACAATCTTTCATCTTCAGCCTCTCTCTTTATCTCTCCAAACACCCCACCACCACCGCCCCCCACCATCGTCTCTCTCTCTCTCTCTCTTACTCTGTCTGTTATAGTCTCACTTTCATAAACTCTGTCTCTTAGACTCTCAATCGCTCGCTCTCCACACAATGTGTCTCTCAGACTCTCAATCTCTCTCTCTCCCTCTCTCCCTCTCTCTCTCTTTCTCTCTCTCTCGCTCTTTGACTATCTCGCTCTCTCTTCTTCCTTTGTTTTTATGTTCCTCTCAGATGAGACATTATGTTTAGCTCTAGTTTGTGACATACTGAAGACAGATATTATAGATCTCGCTACGTTTCTCATGGTCTTAGAGGACATTTCAGCTCAATTCAAGCTGTATGAAAAGGTTAATGATAGACTTGGTATCAAGCTGGAAAGGCTGATGTGCAGGTGAACCACTGCTGTCGTGTTAGCTTTGCAGTGTTACCGGATACAAAGCGCAAACCACATCAAACTTCCTGCAAATAGGCTCTATCGTTTAACTGCAAGAGGAAGAGAAATAATTAAACACAACACCGGAATTGATACAGAGGAGTATTGTCTCCTCATTTCTCAGGACAGGAACAAATTTTAATCTCCATTCTGTTATTGATAACAATAAAAATACTGGCATTTCGTGAAGCGCATAATCACATCTTCTCGGCTATTAAGAGAAATGTAACAAATCAGAGTGCGATTGAGTCGGTGAGATAAAAGCAGCAAATTAAACGTCCATTTTTTATGAAGCAGAACGAGCGAAATTAGTCAGTTGCAGGATAATATGGAGTTTTATATACTACTGGTTAAAACAATCCCCTCGCAAGCGAGAAGGCATGAATACGGCAGGGCGAGTCATCAGTTATTCCACACAGACGCCTCTGTGTGCCTGGCAGTAAGAAGCAAACCGCAGTTAGTCACCTGGTTGCTGTCCCATGGAAATAATCCCTTCCCAAAATAATAAAAAATCTTATTTGGTCACTCAATCCACGACTATTTGAGGAACATTCTGCTGTGCGAATGCCTGCCGCATTCGTCCCACAAAATACATGCAATCTGTACACTTCAGTGTATAGGCAGTGAAGCGCTTTGAGACGTCTCGAAGATACGACAAGGCACTTTATTAATTTAAGGATTATTATGAAATCACTATGATTGTGAAATGACCTCCACATAGTACAAAAGCGCCCCCAGATACAACCCTTCCCCCGCTACATCCATAACTCTAAGCCTGAACTTAAACGTAAAGTGAACACAGATCCCAACCCCTGAACCTAACCCTGAGCCTCACAAAACACCCCGTCACCTCAACTTCCTATGTGTTTGGTGGAAATTAAGGGAAAGAGAAAAACTAAAAACCGACAAACTGTGTGCAGCTGATGTGGAAATAGAAGTGAGACAAAGATTCTCACCTTTAACAAAAGGATTCGTGTGATTTCTCTGATTATATTTCCCTCAATATACCACCAGATCCATTAACACGCGGCGCCGTCTGCCCAAAAATCAACAAATTTATTGTATATATGTCATTTTTCAGGAAGATTATCTGTATCTATCTTCCACTCTCAGTTTCTCTCTCTCCTTATCTCTCTCTCTCTCTCTCTCTCTCTGTTTCTACACCACACCCCACCAACCCCACCGGCATCCCCACCACCAAACAGCCCCACCCCCCCACACCCCTCCCCCAACCCCCCCCCCCCTCTCCCAACCCCCACACCCCGATATCGCCGATAGAGCAGTGTGTTTCTCCAGCTGTTAGAGTCCATAGAGCACAATTCAAGCGTATGAAATGTTAACATTGGACTTTTTCTCAAACGGCAAAGGATGATGTGTAGTTCAACCACCGTTTTCATGTTAGTTGTACAGCGTTACCTGATGTAAAGCACAAACCACAAAAATCTTGCTGCACAACATTGCTCAAACATTTAACTACAAAAAGGAAGAAAAACGGCAGAACGCAACACCGCAGTTGATGTGGATAAGTTTCACACTTCATTTCTCTGAGCAGAAAACAGCTTTGATTCTCCAATCTGCTTTTTAATAGTCATAATAATCCTTACATTTGATTTATCGTCTTACCTAGTTTTTTAGGCTTTCAGAGCAGTATAAAGAATTAAAGTTCATTCATGTCAGAAATGCTAAAAGCAGCACATGACAGGCCCATTTTAAACACAGAGAACGAGCGAAATGAGTTAACTACAGGTTAAAATGGAGGCCTGCAGAGCAGTGGTCAGAGCATGAATCTCGCAAGGAAGAGGAACTGGGTTTGTTTCCCAGGCAGGGAGAAACGTTAGCCAAGTTTGATCTCTCGACACACGCCTCTGCTTACATAGCGGTAAGTAACAACTCGCGTGTTAGTCAATCCGTGGATCGCCTTCCGTGGGATATAATCCCTTCACAATGATATTAATAATAATAATAATTTGGTCAATGAAACAACGACTGTTTGTGGGGCACTGCGGTACACAACTGTCTACCGCATTTCGTTCACAACATATACCATAGTTTAAAATGTACCCTATGAAGCGCTTTTAGACGTCTCGAAAACGTGATCTGCCACTTCAACAAATGAAAGGATTATTTTAAGATCTCAATGATTGTGATGCTTCGTTCTTTGATGCACCCACTATCCCCTGGTGCAACACTTCCCCACGGTTAAATCAAATCCTAAACGTATCCACAGAACAATAATAGTAATAATAATTATTCATTCACTCTATCCACGACTGTTTGAGTGACACTTATGTGCGCAGTTATATGCCGCATTTGGAGAGAGACAGAATCTATACTTTCAAGCGAATTTAAACGCCTCGAAAAAATGATAAGGCGCTTTATCAAATGGAAGGATTATTATATTCCTCTGAAGTCTCTCTGTGTCTCTCTTTCCCTTTAAGTTTCTCTCGTTATCCTAGTTTCTTTCTCTGTTTCTTTGTTTCTTGGTTTCTTTGTTTCTTTCTTTCTTCCGTTCTTTCTTTCTCTCTCTCTCTTTCTCTCTCTCTCTCTCTGACTATATTACACAACGTGCCTCTCGTGCTCTCAGTCTATACTTTCTCACCCATTTTATCTCTAACAATCTCACTTTGTCTCTCTCACATGGAGTGTATCTCACACTCCAAAAATCTCGCTCTCACACAGATACACATACTGTGCCTCTCATACTGTCTGTCTCTCTTGCTATTTCTGAGCTTCTCAGATGAGATGATGAATTGATGTCCAGTTTGTGCCTTGTTCAGTAAAAATTATAGAGATCCCGCATAGCTATTGTGGAAAATAAAGGAGTTTATCCAGGTGTGGAAGTTCACACCAGCTCAGTTCAATTTGTATTAAACAGTTAATATTAGACATGATGTCAAACAGCAAAGGCTGTTGTGCAGCCGAACCACAGTTGCAGTGATAGCTGAGCAGCGTTACAGGATATAAAGCAGAAACCACACAAATTGCGCTACTAAAAATGTCTCAAACTTTTAGCTGCAACAGGAAATAAACAACTAACCACAGCATCAGAGTTGATGTACAGAAAATTTGTCTCTTCATTTCTATGGCAGAAAACCGCTGTCAAACTCCAATCTGCGTTTCAGTAGTAATAATGAAAATAATCGTTGACTTTCATATATTGACTTTTCACATTTTCGAGGCATATCAGTGAAATATTAAGAATCAAAGTGCTTGACGTCAAAGAATAAAACGCAATAAATAATTGTTTGCTCATTCAATCCCCAAATGTTTGTGGAACACTGCGGTGTATATTCGATTGCAGCATTTTGCCCACAATATATACGTTCATTACAATTGATCGTTGATCCTGTGAATCGCTTTGAGATGTCTCGAACTCGGGATAACTTTATTAAATGTAAGGATTATTCTAACACCTCAACTTTGTGGAGCCACTTCTCCTTGTACAAACCCCACATCCTAGTACTGCATTTCTCCCTGGAATATCCATAACCCTATCCCCTAACCCTCACCCTCACTCTCAATCTAAATCGTAACCCGGACCCTGTCCCCTGTAATATTAGGAATGAAATTATTTATATCAGAAAACTGAATGGCAGCATACGAGTCGCTCATTTTCACTAAGGAGTGCAAGCGAAACGAATCCATGGCATTGGACCGTCCTCCCGACTTGAAAGGCGCTATACAAATGTAATTTTGTTGTTATTGTTGTAGCAGTCAATTGCTGTATCACCCTTTCTCTTTCTTTCTGTCTCTATCTCTCTCTCTCTCTCTCTCTCTCTCTCCTCCTCTCTCTCTCTCTCTCTCTCTCTCTCCGTCTCCCTATCAAACACTGTGTCTCCCATACTCTACTTTCTCACACATTTTATCTCTAACACTCTCTCTTTGTCTCTCTCACATGCTGTGTATCTCACACTCCAAAACTCTCACACAGACACACATACTGTGCCTCTCATGGTCTCTGTTTTTCTTTCTGTGTTCCTTAGATGAGATGATAAATTGAGGTCAGGTTGTGCCCTGTTCATCAAAAATGATAGAGATCCCGCAAAGCTATTTTGGAAGGTAAATGGATTTTTTTCCAGGTATTGGCCTTCATACCAGATCAGATCAAGCTGTATTAAATCATTAATTTTGGACATGATATCAAGCAGCAAACGCTGATGTGTAGCTGTATCACAGTTGCAGTGTTAGGTGAGCAGCGTTACCGGATATAAAGCACAAACCTCACAAAGGTCGCTGCTAAAAACGGCTCAAAGTTTTAGCTGCAATGGGAAATAAACAACTTACCGCAACATCAGAATTGTTGTTGCAACATCAGAATCAGAGTAATTTTGTCTCTTCCTTTCTTTAGACAGAAAACCGTTGTCAATCTCCAATCTGCGTTTTAAAAGTGATAATATTAGTAATCCTTTGCCATTGATATATTGACTTATCACGTTTTCGAGGCGTATCACAGAAATAGTAAGAATCAAAGTGCTTGATGTCTGAGAATGAAATGCAATAAATAATTGTTTTTTTTGTTCTATCCACAAATATTTGTGGATCACTACGTTGCATATTCGATTGCCGCATTTTGCTCACGAAAGATTCGTTGACTACAGTTCAGATTGTATCCTGTGATTCGCTTAGAGACGTCTCGAACACGTGATAATGCACCTTATTCAATGTAAAAAATATTAGAATACTTCAATTTTGTGGAGACTCTTCCTTTTGTACAAACCCAAATCCTGGTACTGCATTTCTACATGAAATATCCATTACCCTACCCGTAACCCTAACCTAACTCTGAACCTAATTGCTAACCCTGACCCTGTCCCCTGTATATTTAAAATCAAATAATTTATATCGGCGAACTGAATAGCAGCATACGAGTCGCTCATTTTCACAAAGGAGTTCAAGCGAAACGAATCTATGGCATAGGGACATCCTCCCGATGTGAAAAGCGCTATACAAATGTAATTTTATTGTTGTTGTTGTAGTCATTTGCAGGCCAATATGGAGTCCGGCCCAACAGTGTTGAGGACACTGACGGCGAGAGGACCTGCGTTAGATTCTCATGTAGGGCAGTACATAAGGCAAGTTTCCAAACTGCACATAAGCTTCTATATTTACCTATCAGTATGTAACAGCCCGCTTGTTAGTCAATTGCTTGTGCGCTTTCCCTGGAAATAGTCCATTCACCGAATAATAATAATAATTTGGTCAATCAATGCACGGCTGTTCGTGAGACACTGCTGTGCGCAATTATCTGCCGCATTTGGCTCAAAAATATACAGTCACTACACTTTAGAGTCTGTCCCGTGAAGCGCTTTGAGACGCCTTGATTATATTATAGGTCGCTTCTTCACAAGTGAGGATTACGATAGTATAGCAATATTTGTGAAGGCCTCTTTCCCTGGTAAATCCTCCTTCCTCTGATATATCAGTTCCCACTGGTACATTCATAGCCCTAAACCTGAACACAAATCGTGACTATGATACTAACCCTCTCCCCAACCCCTGACCGTAACGCTCAGCGTTACCAAACACAACTCACATCATTTTCTCATTTATTTTAGTGGAAATTAACAGAAAGTGAATATTTTAAAACAGACAAACTGTGAGAACCTGAAAGTGGAAAAATGTGTAAGATAAAGAGACTGAGCTGTGAGGAAGGATCACTGCCGTTTCTCTGTCGGTACTGATGTTTACATTTCCCTCACCTTACCATCAGACCATCCAAAAACACTTGTGGAGCGCGAAATAGCAAACAAAACCTTCTTGTCTGTCATTACTTCTGAAGTCTCTTTTTGTCCACCGTTCAATCACAATTTCTTTCTCTCTCACACATACACGGTGTCAATCATTCTCTCACTCACAAACACATTGTTTCTCTCACATTATCTGTCACGCTGTGGCTTACTCTCTCCCTCACAATCTGTTTCCCTGAGCCTCTTAAATGAGATGATGAATTGAGGTCCTATTTGTGCCGTGCACAGGACAGAAGATAATGAATACACCACACTGTTGGGCAAAGAGAAGGTACTTTGTACAGTTGGTAACGACCATAACAGCTCAATGAAAGCTGTATGAAAGGGTTAATATTGGACAGAGTTTCAAATGACAAAGGCTCACGTGCAGCTGAACCACTGTTGTGTTGTTAGCCGAGCAGCGTTACCGGATATAATGCCTAAACCGCACAAACCACGGCGGATAAAGGCGTCAAACATTCAACTGCCAAAGTATGAAAAACAAGTAAACACGGTAGCAGGTATACTGTAGAAATTTTTTTAATCTTAATTTCTCTGGCAGTTACGCGATTCGAATCTCCTGTTTGCTTTTTAATAATAATAATCCTTGCATTTGATATACCGCCTAATCATGCCTTCGAGACATTTCAGAGAAATACTCAGAATCAAAGTGCATTTACGTCAGAGCACATCAAACACCTATTTTTTTAAAAAGGAGAATGATAATGAGGAGAACTGGTGAAACTAAAGACGGAAATGGAGTCCGATACCGTAGTGTTTAGAAAGGACATGCGTTCGATTCCCAGGGAGCCCGAAACATTAGTCAAGTTTCATTTTTCCAAACAAATGCCTCTGTTTAACTCGCGTTAAGGCGGAACCCACGTGTTAGTCAATTGATGAATCGCTTTATTGGGGAAATAATCCTTTCACAAAAAAAAATCGTCAATCAATCCATGACTCTTTATGTGACACTGCTGTGTGCAGTTGTCTACCGCGTTTGACCAACACAATATACAATCACCACATTTAACTTATATCTTGTGAAGCGCTTTGTGATGCCTAGAAGATCTAATAAGGAGCTTTAACACATGTAAGGATTATTACAAAATCTCAATGATACTTCTCCTGGTCCAGTCCCTACGCCTAGTATACAATCTTACTCCAAATGCAGCCAAAACCGTTGTGCCTGCGCTTGTCACATTCTGCCTCGATTAACCAAAAACATTCCTTCAATATCTCCCCAGCTCCACTATTCAAAACATTAAACTCATTGAAAACTCTGCTGCCCGCATATTTACTCGGACCAAAATCCTCACACTCGTATTCAAATCGCTTCTCTCCCTGGCAACTCTCTACCTGTCCGATCTCCACACTCCCCAATGCACCACTCGGCGCCAATGCTCGACTGCTACTCGTCTCCTCTTCTTCTCCGACGTACCTCCGCTACACCATTGGAGCAATCAGACACGACTCGTCGAAAGTCTGGAACAGTCACCATCAATCATTCGCCGTGCTCCCTCTCTCCACTATTTTAACACCAGTCTGAAAATCTTCTTTTTCGACAGTGCTTACGCTCTCCACCAAACAACCCCCCTCTCGCACCACAAACACAGACACACACATACACACACACATACACACCCGGCACCGAGTCATACTCCACCTCTGTTAAATCTTTATGTATGTAATTGGACGCTATTAATGTGTTGTGGTTGTAGTATGTATTATGGTTGGTATAACCTTCCGTGGTAAATAAAAAGAGGAATGAAATCTACATTGCATTCTTTGGGATTCCTTTTTATAGATTGTATTTTTAGATTGAGATATTGTTGAACAGAATAGCACGATGTTGGCTCTTAACAATCGAATCACAATCAACAACAACAACAACATGGATATTTACTCTGTTCATGAAATATGAATCTGTCTCAGTCTTGGTATCATATTGGGCATTCCAAAGCTAGCAACTGCTTGTGGAATAACTACCATCACATATTTCTGCTTTAGAATTAACAATTTTTTGGCTTGAATCCTTTTAATATAGTGGATTGGTTCCCACAACGATCCTGGTCCTTTCTGACCAAAGTAAAACTGTAATATTTTGTTGAGTTACTTATGTACATAAAACCACACTCCAACACTGACAACATCAACATCCAGCGATTACTTAAAGCCAGTGTAGAAAAAGCAAAATTATTGCAATATGTTGCATTACTGACCACGATAATGCCATAATCAATCAGAATAGTCCAGCAAATAATCTATACTGTCACGACACTCTGTTTAGTATATTGTGCAGTCCCTTTCATTAATGTATTCTGAAGTGTATGTTTACAAAGTCTTGGAATATTAGTGGGTATTTGCATGTGAATTTGCCAATGATAGTGCTAGTGCGTCTGCTACAAGCCTGGAACTGTTGATTACTTTCAGTTGGTAAGTTGTGAGAATATTGATTTCCATTAATTTCAGTGAATATATAATTTTTTACACAAACAATGAACCAATATTTTGTTTTCAAGCCTGACTAACTATATATGAATATCAAATTAATATTACCTCCATGTGGAAATGACATTTTGTGTGTGTATCTGAAAGGCCTTTGTGTTTTACAGCTGTTCGTAGATGCTGTTTTAATAGTCAGTGTCCATCACTATATATCTAAACGGTTTGTACATTTTTTCTAAACGTTATTTTGCTTTTCATGAGATGCTTTAGTATTGCTGTTTGTAAGACAGACACACATTTCTTCAGTTGGAATTGAAAAATTGTATGTGAAAATCGCTACACATGTGTAATTTGTTGTTCATGATATTTTTCGCATTGTTGGATACATTTGGCTTTAATTTGTCAGCTTTATTAAACATTATGTCGGTTTCTAAGTAAATGTATGATTGTGACACTTGTCCTTTGCCTATTTGGCATAACAAATTCTACAACCATAACACTTTGATGATATTGGTTTCCAATAACATAACAGTGTTTTTTGCAAAGAAGGCGCACTGAAACTTGCAATCTCAGGGATCAAGAAAATCCACTCTGCCACTTTCCCAGGAAAGCATAAATATTTAAATGCCACTGAAAGTTCTTGCTTCAATGAAGCTTTCTTGTAACCTGTTCCAAATGTTCACTGAGTTCTCTGTATAGATACGCTTCTTTCCATCAATCCTGAATTTGTCATTTGGAATTGTGTTCTACTTTCTTGGTTCACACTTCAGTATTATTTTGGGATTAATTGTTGAATCCCATTTACATTTTTATGATTTCTCTTGAGTCACCTTATCAGAATTTTATCCTGACCTCTCCCAGGTTAGCGTTTCATAGAAACATAACATAAATATATGAGTAAGCCTTTCAGGCCGTCGAGCCTATTCTGCTAGTTAATTATTTCATAATTAATCTGTACCTCAACTAATCTTTTCACATTCCAGTTTCTCGCTTTCTCTCCCTATCCCTTAACCACTTAAAAACCTAACCTGCTAAAAATCTTTAACCTCAAACTGAAAGGTGAGAGTACAGTATCCACGGCCTTTTGGTAAGAGAATTCTAGATTTCTCTCAGTATTTAAGTTAAAAATTGCATCCTGGTTTCACCCGTAAATGACATAGTTCTAATTTTAAGAATATGCCCCCTTGTTTTGGAGCTATTTACCCTGTCAAATCCCTTTATTATCTTAAGTACGTCAATAAAATCAGCCCTCAACCTTCTGAATTGAAGGGAATACAATCCAAATTTAATCAACCTTTATTCGAAACTTAACCCTTTTCAGATTGTTGAACAGTGGCAAAGTCTGATGTCGACCTTAGAGAGGGGGAAGTTAAGGTAAATAAATGTACTTTCATTTATTATCATGAATGCCATATTCAACTGGCGCTTGTGTGACGCTTATGCTGTACAGTATAATACAAATTTACATTTGTATGGTGTCTTTCACTTCGGCAGGACTTCCCATAGTTTGGGAATGAATTCATCAAAGTCCTTTGGATGAGAAAAAGACAATGTGTGTCTCCCACATGTCCTCGTGATTTTATAACTTAAAATACCTATACATCTTATTTTGTCGATGATCTTTATTACCTCTGTGCCTCTTTCACTGTGTGTCTGACAAAAGAATGACGCACTTCAGTCTCCTCAATTACTACAATTGATATTTAGATTGACATTAGGTGTTCTTATGTTCCCATCTGAGACTGTTATTAAAAACGATCGATTTCCCTAGTATTGAATGTTATTATAAAATTGATAATATTATTGTTGCTTTGGCCATAATTGTATTATCTCTGAAAATGTTTCTCTATGCTACTCTACTTGTGTTTGTGAGTACAGAGCTGACAATACACTACAAATGTTTGTGCACGGTTTCCTGTGTGCTGCAAAGCAAGTTTAGAATGTGTTACTTGTGGCTAATTCTGGCAATGGCAGGAAGTACAAAAGTAATCCTGCTAGTTTCTGTTCACTTTCATATATGGCTGCAAATCTGAAACTTTTAATTTAATCATGTTTTTTTTGTGATGGGTTGATTGTTCAAATAATCAGTGAATGAACAATCAGCCATTCACATTTTTCTCAGAGTTTGTCATTCTTGTTAAATCTGTTTAATTTACCTGTGAGCCTGAAATCGATATTTTCTCTGCAAATGTAACTTGCCAGTGGTGGACGTAAAACCATTAACCGTTGAACTCTGTGGAGGGAAAATAATTCACATTGTTTGGATTGTCACAGCTATTGTGTGAGTCGCAATCTGCCTGCTTGTTCCTTTTTTTCTAATCGAGTTTGAATCGATATTGTGCTTGTGTTTATCCGTTAAACAATTTTATTCCTGAAATGCTAAATTTATTCCTTACGTACAAACTGCAGTGCAAATTTGGTATAGATAATCTTTTTCCCTTTTGTACATTACACGAATCCTTAACGTGTATCTGTGTTGCAATATCATCATACAAATAAAATGTTTCTGAGTCTTGTTCAGTGTTTGGGATTGTAAAAGCTTTGTTTCTCTATAATATAGTGCAGAATTCGCTTCGTGTAAAACTTAACCGTCTCCCATCTTTGTGAACAATTTTATGTTTGTGGCTATTGGGTCCTGTTTGAACCAGTGGCATCGACGTTGAGCTGACCATGACTGTAAACTGCGATTCCAAAATAAATGGGTAGAAACCTATCACTTGTGATTGTTAACTAACTTTTTTGCTTGACTGTCTCCAGCAGCTGAAACAGACACATGGCTCTCCTGGTTGTCTGCTGTCAGCGCCTGAATGCCTCAGGCACTGACAACATAACCTCCACCTCACTGAGCGATTCCCGAACACTGGCGTCTTGTTTAACCCTCCACTGTCCTTTCTAAATCACATCCGTGCCATCAGCCGCTTTGCCTTTCCCCACTTCTACAACATCGCCACTGCCTCAGCCTCAGGCCGCCGAAAACCTCAAACTCGCATTTACCATCGGCAGCTTTTCTGCCCCATCCTATGCAACGCAGTCCCTGAATGTTGAATAACGTTTGGTGTCCTCAAGACGTGAAATGTGCTATAGAAATGTAATTGTTTCATTGGTTTGAAAACTACATGCACATATACTGTTTGGAAGACGAATGGAATGTAAATATCATAACCATCGGTTATTTATTATACCCTGATATTTTTCTTTGAAGAAATGATCTGATGATTAGAGAAACTACAGGATACTGCTTGCAAACATGAATATTGTGAGCTGCCGAGTTGCAGCCCACGAAATGGAAGGTGCGTGTATGGAAATAAATAACCGTCTCCAATATTAATAGCTTTAATCTTTGTAAACTGGACCCAAACTAAATGTTTTCTTCTCTGCATTAATCTCTATCAATATTGCTGTACATTACAGATATGTGATAGTCCTTTACAATGAGGACCACCCAGGTCCACACATGTGCAGAATGGCCCCTCCTCCCTCTACCCCATGTTCCTGACAATCAGCCATGAGTGCCCCTGTAGTTACAGTGTCTGAAGCTGCTCACAGTGACTGACGTTCACACTGGAGCTGCCAGTGTAAAGCGCTGCCGTTCCCTTTCCATCTCAGTCCAGTCAAGTCACCATTACAGTCCAGTCATGTCACCATTACAGTGCAGTCATGCCACCATTACAGTCCAGTCATTTCACCATTACAGTCCAATCATGTCACAAATCCAGTCCAGTCATGTCACCATTACAGTCCAGTCATGTCACAATTACGGTCCAGTCATGTCACAATTACATTCCAGTCATGTCAACATTACGGTCCAGTCATGTCACTATTACAGTCCAGCCATGTCACCATTACAGTCCAGTCATGTCACAATTACGGTCCAGTCATGTCACTATTACAGTCCAGCCATGTCACCATTACAGTCCAGTCATGTCACAATTACATTCCAGTCATGTCAACATTTCAGCCCAGTCATGTCACAATTACATTACAGGCTTGTCACCATTAAAGTACAGTCGTATCTTCATTAGAGTCCAGTCATGTCTCAATTGCAGTCCAGTCATGTCACCTTTACAGTCCAGTCATTTCACAATTACAGTCCAATCATGTCACAATTACAGTCCAGTCATGTCACCATTACAGTCCAGTCATGTCACAATTACAGTCCAGTCATGTCACCATTACATTCCAGTCATGTCATCATTTCAGCCCAGTCATGTCACAATTACATTCCAGTCATGTCAACATTTCAGCCCAGTCACCTCACAATTACATTCCAGGCTTGTCACCATTAAATTACAGTCGTGTTTTCATTAGAGTCCAGTCATGTCCCAATTGCAGTCCAGTCATGTCACCATTACATTCCAGTGTGAAAGATTAACACTCTACTGAGTATCTGAAGTCACGGCCACATATCTGGTCCTTGTAAGGTAGCGCCATCTGCTGCCTATTCCTGTTATTATTTTGCGAGGCCGATCGTGCATATGAGTGTGTGTGCATGGCTCTGTGTGTTGGTGTGTGTGTCTGTCTGTCTGTGTTTGTGTCTGATTTTTTTTGTTTCGGTGTATATGTGTGAATGTGTGTCTCAGTTTGTGTGTATACCTGTGTGTCAATGTGTGTGCGTTGGAATCTTTTCACCCAATTTCACACTTCTATTGGCAGATACTTTTGGATGTTTGCGCCTTGGCGATTGGTTTTACTGACTCTGAACAACAATTGTCCAAACGGCTTAGAATTGGTGTTGGTTACTTCCCACATATGCCGAAGTAAAATTTTCTGAAGTTGGATAGAAAAAGCTAAAGTTACAAAGTTCCCGTGTCACACCGAAACAGTTGGTGTCACTGGCTAAAACTGCAACCCTTACAAATAAATAAATAAATAGACCACGTAGTGGGCGTTTAAGTGACTCAAGTTTATTTACAATGTTGTGGCCAAAAATTGCCAATATAACATTAGCCATTCAAGTCACGGCTATCTGTTGTCGGCAAATTGGTGCAGAGGTTCTGCAGAAATACATTTTCACAACATATGTCACTTAATAAAAAATCTTGTCAAAGTCTTGGAGTTGTCTCGGCAATCTGATAACATACTATCCCGCTATACGAAATCCAAGGAATCAAATCAAATGACAATTATCATCAGGGCAAAAATAATCAAGGAATCAGGTGCAGCACGTTTTTCTACAAATCAATTCCTATTTTGTCAGTAGTCGTGGCCGAGTGGTTAAGGCCATGGACTAGAAATCCATTGGGAAACTTCCCGGGCGTGCCGACTACGAACTTTGCTATCAGTTATTATAATTGTTCCACTGATTGAAGGAATGTTTCCACATTTATAACAATTGTGAGTTATGTAAACCTGTGGTTGTCACGTGGCGCAGACTTGCCCAATGCAAAGTTTACCACACTGAAATAATCACTTGATAATATTATAAGTAAAACTTATTTTAGATCAGCACATCAGAACAGACTTGTTGACCATAAACCTTTTGCACAAGTTATTGACAATACGTGTTCTGAATCATTTTTGTTGTTTATTTCTTATAAAACTCATCAGCATCTCAAAATAGAACAAGGACAGGATTCTGGAAGGTAAAGGGGGCAGCTGAGGTTTTGTAGAGGTGAGCTCTCTTTGCTGTTGGAAGGAAGACAGAAATATAAAAGCGTAATTGTTTTCGAAATAATTTCTCAGTGCGTTTAAAACTGAGAAAACACAGCTCTGATATGATAATAATAATAATAATAATAATAATGTTACTTTTCGTTGGTAAAACGTATAATTAAGTAAATGAGACTGTCCACTTCATTGTGTTTCGTTCGAACGTTAACCAAGTCATTGACTTCGACCATAATTTGATCACCAGCCTCTGATCTGGATTCAGACACCTCAACTTTTCGCCACGAGGGGGCCAGATTACTTAACACATCAGGCTGGTTTGCAGAAGAGGGAAGAAAAGCAGAATAACACAAGATTTGTTTTAAAAAAATTGAGAAATCTTCTAATTTATCAAATTAAATGTTTACATTGGAGATGCAGTGGTCAAACCCTGGTCTCATACTTGCTGCTAATAGCCAGTGGCATTTATGTTTCGATCATCACTAGGGAAGCACTGACTGACACTGGAGGAAAATATTATGTTTCTCTCCTATGATCAATCTTCTGTAAATATAGATTCTTACACATCTCAGATTTAACAGAGATCTACGTGGCTTGAGCGATATAATTGCAAATTATTAAATGTGAAAGAGAAATGGAGGCGACGGTATCAAAATTACGAATTCAAAATGCTCATGGTTCCTTCTAGATAATTGGAAGCAGTATTTTAGTCAATACTGTCATTTCTGAGCATAACGTGGACCACGTGGCCTAATGGATAAGGCGTCTGACTTCGGTGAACTTGAAGGCCATCAGAAGATTGCAGGTTCGATTCCTGCTGTGGTCTTTTGGCACAAATGTTTTTCTTATGATAAATGCATATTGTAGAGTAGTAATTCGTGTTTTTTTGACATACGTGATGCTGAACGAAACATTTGTTGAAGGCTGTTGCTTACAACAACAACAACTTGGATTCATACAGCGCCCTCCACGCCGGACGGCGTCTCAGAGCGTTTACACCACCAGTGTTGCTGTTATGTAATGCTAATAATGCCACTGTCGCGGTTCAGCTCCCACTTATGGTCACAAATTTCATTTATTAATTGTCTTTTTTTTCACTTTTGAAATTTTCGAGGAAAATATATTCTCGAGTCCGAACTTTTTGAAGTAAAAATATAAATGCAATCACAGAACAATTTATTTGATAAAGTGTCCCAACTGAGAGGAATCCTTGGATTTTTAACAAAGATTTTGTTGAGCATTTAAACGATCTACCAACAGCTACATTCCCTCCGCCACCTGAACACTACTCAGTGATACTAATGTAGGAGCATAACAGTCCTGTCAATAGTAGCAAAAATAATAATAATAATATTAAATATGAAATACACATAATAACGTCCTGTCAATAAATGTAAAGATTAAATTGAAATCCTCTTGACCATTTACTTACTTCTCCAGATGATATTCTCTCACAGATTCTTCCAAGTCTTTACTCACCACAAGCTCTATGCTGGTCGGTTGTTTCTCAGCTATAAAGCAGCCATATGCCCTTATGCACAATGGAATAGGCAACTTCTGCTAATTAATAATAAAATGTTTACATTCATGTAGCTCACGTGAATGTGTCAAACCGATTCACAGTGTTAAGAGGCTCCAAAACCCAATTGGAAACAAACTGGAGCCCCCCAAAAATATGGTAGTTTAAGCTAACATCCCGCCAACTATACTACAGAGACAGATTGATTACCCGACAGGACACAAATGACAACTGCCGTGTCTCCGATATCAGTGTAGATTTTTACCAGGAACTAAAACAGTCGATGAAAGAATTTCCATGTATTGACAGCAATGGGATGCAGTATTTCCTAGATACACTAAACCTGTTGTTTTTTCTGTAACGACTAGAATTGAAATGTACGTCATGTTGTGACAATCATGGCAGCAATAAACAACATAGGCGATGGTCGGGTATTCAGCAAGGCACCCCTGGAATTTGAACTCAAGATCTATGTTTACGAGACAGGCACTTTGCCCTCTAAGTTACATCGCCTTCGTCTAATCGGGTCATTTCATTTAACACCCAGATGACTGTCATCTTTGACCAGCAATTTAGTTTCTGTCTTCACCTCAATATCAATGGGTTGACCATTCGCCCTTTATCCTCTGATTCCCCCATTCCTCATCTCGGCTTGTGAGTTTCGGCTGCAACCCCTGATCCTAGCTGACACCCCACACCCAATATGAATCCATTACTCTCCCCTGTCCTGCAATATTCCAGATGGATTTTCTTCTCTCCATGGCCTCCAAGCCTTCGTTCACTCTTGGCTCTCCCAGAGCCTCTCTCCTGGTTATGTTCCGTCGGGCATGCGGTGGGGTGGTCGTACACCCTATCGTTTGTCTGACAACAGCTACACTGCTGGTCTCATCACTAATTTCCACCACCAGGATAGCGTGACACAGGCCCGAGGAGGAAACCTATCTTCGCTAATCCAATTCCGCACCGTTCATGTTACCGCTACCCGTCTCTCTCCAGCAAACGCTATTGCTACGTGTTCACTCCACCACGCCCTACGAAATATACGTTTTCCCTCCTTTAGCCTATGTATGCATATTTTGAGTGCTCATCCCCTGCGAGTTTTTCTTCTGTTCCTTCTAACTGCTTCTGTTGATATTTTGTCTGATTATTGTCCTGATTCATTGCTGATAACCTCCATCTTGAACTGTTTGTGAGAATACTGTATTGGTACTTCTTTCGACATTCTGCTGAGTCTCCACAATCAACAATTAAACACATGGATCAACAAAGAAAGGAAACATTCGTTTTATCATAACCCAAACACATTTTATATTGATAAAAGTTTCATGCATTTTACATGAACATGGTCTTATCCCAACAGTTTCCTTAATCCCCACGCGTCTATTTATCAACCAGTAAGTGGGAACCACGTTGTTAGTCGATCAGCAAATCGCACTTCTCTGGGTAATAATTTTTTCAAATTAAAAAATCTATTTGATCACTCAATCCACGACGGTTTGTGGGATATGGTTGTGCACAATGGGCTGCTGCCTCTGCCCACACAATGTACAGTCAAATTGCATTACTGGCTCCCCATTCCCCAAAAGAGTTAAAGATCATCACTCGATCCTCACCACTATATCCCTCCAAGGCCTCAAACCCCAACTTTGTGACATTTTACGGCTCAAACCAACAGGCTACTCCTCCCTGCACAGCTGGCGTTTAGTTCAAAATTCTCTAAGGACGACAGAGACTGGTGTCGTAAAGCAGTGTTCCTTATCAGACTGTACTCAATACTCTTCATAATTAGTTCAGGAGGTTGTGGGCCTCCAGCGAGAGAGTGAGCCTTCAATTTCAGACACAGAGTTTTACATCTGTGATTGCGTAAATATGTGAATCTCTCTTTCTGGTTTTGATATATTAATAGCAATAATCAGCATTTACGTAATAACCTTCATGCCCTTCATGCAGAGTCCTCTCGAATGTCGAAAGCATGATGGTAGGTTTCCGCATGGATGCCGTAACAAGCTGGTTAAATAAAAATAATTGACGTAAGCTGCACAACTCAGGGAGACTACATGTTTTTTCACAAGGCTGAAACTCATTCACGATCAACTAAATAAAGCACTCACTTGGTATAAATCAGACTGTCTTTCTGCTCTTGTGTATCATCTTACTAGTGTGCGTTCCAGTCTGTACTGAGAGGAGGTACCATCGGTTCTCTGCGAAGATGACAATTGCGCAAATTAACAGGACAGAATATATTTACTATCCGGTTCTCGCTGCCTTCGGAGTTCTTGGTAAGTGTTTTAATTAATATGATAGTTAGATTAGATTGCAGCAAAATTTGCAGCCTGACTCAGCTCATACCGCATTCCATTGTGACTCAGAAATATGTGGTTTCCTGATCCTTCTGGGGACATTATTATTATTATTTATTACATAGAGCAAAATAGTGTGGGAGAATAAGATCGGAAAATCGCACGTCTTATTCTTTTAGACAATGTGTTAACCTATGTTTGAGCATCGGTCTGTCTCATTGGTTGGGGCTCTTGGCCCTTTGTCAGAGATTTATGAATTGAGGCTCACATTGTTGAGCTGAATGTCGAACCACGACAGTCCCAGTTTTGGGCTGCAGGCGATTTCTTGCATTTTAACCGCAATTGTCGAATTTTAATAATATGCGCAGTCGGCTGTTGCATTTCGCCCAGAAAAGCAGTGAATTCACTTTGGGATATTTTATGAACTGCTTTGAGACATCAAAACGACATCATAACGCGCGGAATCCACAGCATTTTTCCTAGTATTAATTGTTAATAATACTATTAATAGCGAGGACCGAATGCTAGCAACATAAGTAATAGTTTCCTGGATGTCTTTCAGAAACATAATCTGTAAGAATGCTACAGAAATCCGATATTTGAAATTCTGTACCTATATTTTGCTTTTAATTCAAACTTAAGATAGACAGTGTAAAAATTCATCTAAATTGTCAAACAATAATTCTGATAGCGATGATATATCTGTCTTTTTGTGTGTGTGTCTATCTGCGTCTCTCTCTTTCTCTCTCTCTCTCTCTCTATCTCTGTCGCTCTGTCTCTATGTTCCTCTGTATCTCGGTGTCTGTGTGTATCCATGTATCTCATGTGTATTTATGGCTGTCTCTTGCCTCTATGTGTCCCTCTATCGGTAGTGAGTTTTTTATATGTGATTCTCTCTCTGCCTGTGTATGTCACTGTATTTTTGTGTCTGTGAATTGTATGTCATTGTGTGTTACTATATCTGTCACTCTCACTTTCGGTGTGTGTCTCTGAATCTCTCTCTCTCTCTCTCTCTCTCTCTGTTTCTGTGTATATCTCTGTATCTGTCTTTGTCTGTATGTCTCTTCGTATCTCACACTGTATACATGCAGTATCTCTATCTGCCTATGTATATTTCTCCCTGAGGATCTCTCCATCTCTAAGTCTGTGTGTGTTTATCTCTGTGTCTCGCTCTGACAATGGATATCTCTCTATCTATCTGAATCTGTCTCTGTTGATCTCTTTAACTCTCTACCAATCCGTGTGTGACTGTGTGTCTCAATCTGTCGCTTTCTCTCTCTATTGCTCTGTCTCTCTCTTGTTCTGTATCTGTGTATCACCTTCCGTGTATTTCTCCCGTGCAGTCCGCGTGTGCTTCTCTCTGACTCTGTGTGTAAATCTTTGAATGTCTCCCTCTCCCCATCTCTTTCTCACTCCCTATCTGTCTCTCCCTCCTTCTCGTTATCCGTGTGTATATCTCGTTCTCTCCATTTGTCTCTTTCTCATTCTTTCTGTGTTGGTTTATTTCTGTTAGCGCATGTTGTCTCTCTCACTGTGTCCCTCTGTGTCAGTGAATTTCTCTTCGGTTACCTTTTTAAAAATGATTGACAATTTGTGCTGCTAAGTTCGTGCTGATATTTTTACCTCCGGATCTGGCCAGGTTTGGATTACATTCACACTGCTTTCGATGGCAAGAGCAATATTTCTGTCTTTCCGTTCCACAAGGATAACCCGTTAGATTCATATAGAAATCCTGTGTTGAGATTGTTTAACATTATTACAGTTTCACTCTATTTTACTTACAATACAAACTGTAAAGAGGCAATGTAAAAATAACGCAAATTTCAAACCAGTGATGCAGCCACTGACGAGATATCTGTCTTTTTGTGTCTTCTGTCTGCGTCTGTTATTGTGTCTCTCGGGCTGTGTCTCTGTGTGTTTCTCTGCATCAAGTGCTCCAATACGCTCCCCCGCGTGAACGGCGCTATTTACATATAAGCTTTTGTTGTAATAGTACCTGTCTCTCTCCATCTATGTTTGTCACTATATCTGTCTCGCTGTCTGATTGTCTCTGTATCTTTGTGATTTAATGACTCTTTTCTTGACTTTTACCTTTGCGTCAGGTCTTGTCCCGTTTCATATCAAATTCACAATTTCAATTGCTGCGATGTATTAAATAAATGCAAGTCGTTGAATTGTTGTGATGGGCATTTCTCTATCTCTCTTTAGCTAACCTGGTGTCGATTGTAATCCTGTCTCGAGGGCGGTGCGGTCTCTCCAAATGTATCTCTTGCTATCTGTTGGCCATGACAACAGCAGATCTGATGGTGATTGTCACATCAGTGATTTTCTTTCGGGTTATTGCTTCTTATCTCCCACATTCAGTCGTGTCCATCACACCTGTTTGTGGGCTCCTTATGGTCCTGGCTGGTTCAACAACATCAGTTTCTGTCTGGTTAACTGTGGCTTTCACATTTGAGCGATATGTGGCCATTTGTTGCCCAAACCTGAAAACAAGATATTGTTCAAAAAGAACTTCTGTTACAGTAATAGCGGCATTGAGTGTGTTTTGCGTTGTGGTAAACATTCCCTGGGGTTTTGTGGTTGAACCGCAGTACATAATTAATAATATACCGTGGGGGTGCGTACCAAAAACAAGCTATTTCACTTCACTCGCATGGAAAGCGTTTGATACAATTAATTATATTTTAACGCCAATTGCCCCATTCGTTTTGATTTTGCTGCTAAACGCCCTGACGGTCCGGCACATACTGGTGGCCAGCAGAGCCCGCAATAGATTGCGGGGAAACAGTAACATGGACAGGAATAGAGGAGAAAGTGACAGTGATCCGGAGATGAATAATCGAAAAAAATCCATTGTTTTACTCTTTGCTGTTTCCACCAGTTTTATATTATTATGGATAACGTATGTTCTATGTTTCATTTCTTGGAGGATTTCTAAAATAGATTACAAATCAGTCCCCGGTGACCCTCTGTATATTACCTGCCGAACTGGTTACATGCTGCAGCTTTTGAGTTCCTGCACAAACACATGTATTTACGCCGTTACCCTGACAAAATTCAGGGAGGAGCTTAGCAAAGTGGTGACTTTTCCATTCATTTTATCTGTTAGATATTACCTCAGCTAAATTTGCAAGTGACTCTGGTAACCTGTTCTATGAGCGGATATCAGATATTCGGTCTGTCCACACACTTAGGTTGGGTTTTCGTAAGAAAGCTTTCTCCAATCTCACCACCCAAATCTCCAGGTCACGCATAGAGACAGAGTGAAACTCCCTCTACTCTCTCCGTCTGCACACTCGTTTAAGGGTGTTTTAAGAGAGATGTTTTGAGAGGGTAAATCCCGAATGTTGGCGATTGTCTGCCGTTATGTGTATGGTGTGATTGAGCACAGCTTTATTTCTGTGTCTTTCTTTCAGCACCTGTGAGTGTGTGCGCATATGTGTATCTCTGTATTTTTGTGTGTTTTAGTGTGTTTTTGTCAATGTGCGAGTGTGAAAGTCAGTTTGTGTACGTTTGGCTTCATGTGTGTGTGCGAGCGCGCCTCTGCATTTTTGTATTATTTAGGTTTTATAAGTGAATAAGTGCTTGTGAAGATCAGTGCTTGTTTGTGTGTGTTTTTGTCGTTCAGTGTGTGGGAGTGACTGTGTCCCTGTAGGTCAGTGAGTGAATTTACGTGAATTTGTTGGTCACTGTGTTTGTGCGTTTGTCGGTCAGTGTATGTCTGTCAGTTTGTGTTTGTGAGTGTCTGTGCCTGTGTTTATGAACCTTTTACTTTGTGTGTGTCAATGTGTCCATGTGTGGGTTAGTGCGTGAGTAACTATGTGCATGTGCGTGTAGGACAGTGTGTGAGAATGTGTTTGCCTGTGTGTGTGAATACGCGAGCAGTAGCCGTTCCGTGACTCTTACCACTCTTGCTTGTATATCCGCAATGGTAACTTTGTGAGGCCATCTCTCATTTTCTGTCTCTCTCTACCTCCCCTCCCGGAAGACCCACTGTTAGCACAAATGTCATATCAACAATTCCGTATGTTGGCGATTGTCTGCCGTTATGTGTATAGTATGATTGAGCGCAGCTTTATTTCTGTGTCTCTCTTTCACCATCTGTGAGTGTGTGCGCATATGTGTATCTCTGTGTTTTTGCGTGTTTCAATGTATATGTGTCAATATGCGTGTGTGAAAATCAGTTTGTGCACTGATGGCTTCATGTGGCTTCAACGATTCTGTACAATTATATATTAAAAAGACGAAAGAAATAAAGAATATTTTGATTCATTACATCCAAAACTATCATGATTTACTCAAACGCAACAGCATCCAGGAAGCAAATCAAATTTGCTGTGATTTGATTGAATATTAAAATGTCTCTCGAACATAAAGACTTCATCAACTTTGGCCCCTGTGATGAGGACGACAGACATTCCCGCGGAGCAGCGACTCGGGGCATCAGACAGTGGTTTGACACAGAGTCGAAGGAACGAGGGGGGGAGGTGGGAGACACCGCGGTTGAAAGCAGATTTGGGAATCAGAGGGATTGACAGATGGAGAAGTAAGGGGTGGGAAACGAGCAAAGTGGTTGTGAGACTCAGCCATGCGAAGCAATATTTTTCCCTCGCTCTCCGTGTCGCGCCCTCCATCTGAGTACACTCCTCTTCGACCATCCTTTCCAACTCCCCTCTTCCCCCAACTTCCGTACTCCCTCCCACATCGCTATCCCCAGTTCGTGTCGGAAATATGTCTGTCCAGCGCCACAGAACTTTCTCCAGACAAGAAAGTCGCTTTATAATTATAATTGTGTTGTTGTTGTTGACATCAGCGTTCATGGAGGGCAGCAGGTAGTTTAAGGGTTGTTGGTGGCAGAAAGCGTAGTCGAACAGTAGGGTATTGAAAGCTGGATTGAGGGAGGCAAGTGATGCTTTAGGACGAATAGACTATGGGAACGAACTCCAAAGCTTGGAGGCAGAAAAGTTGAAAGCCGATTGTGGGGCGAGATGAGCAGTGGACGTGGAATCACCTGGAATATGCGGAACATAGATGCAAATAAATCAAGTAATGTGTCTCCGATACTAATTGTTGCACGTCATAACCAAACCTTATTTTTTTACGGGGGAATGGTAGATGTTTCTTGCAAAATATCTACCGCGATTCACTATTCATGCTCCTGAACCTTCTCTCTCCACATCTAACCAATCTTGAATATTACAGCCACTTATACAGAGACCAGACACATTATAAAGAGACCAGGCATGTTATACAGAGACCTGGTCTGTTATATAGACCAGGGATATAATTCAGAGAACAAGCCTCTTATACAGAGACCAGGCCCGTTATGCAGTGACCAGGCAAGTTATACCGAGATCAGGCTTGTTACATAGACAACAGGACAATTATACAGAGACCAGCACTGTTATCACGAGAAAACAACAACAACAACAAGATTCCATTTATAGAGCGTCTTTCACGTCAGGAGGACGTCCCAAGGCGCTGCACAGTTGGGTCATGACCCGAGCAGGGGGGAAATGGTCAGGGTGAGGGGAGGGAAGGGAGGGAGAGAGGAGGGGGGAAATGGTCAGGGTGAGGGGAGGGAAGGGAGGGAGCGAGGAGGAGGAAGAGAGTCGAGAGGGGAGCTGAAGGCACGGTCAAAGAGAAAGGTTTTGAGACCGGCCTTGAAGGAGGAAAGGGAGGAAGCGGCGAAGGCACTGGGGGATGGAGTTCCAGAGCCTGGGGGCTGAGAGGCTGAAGGCCCGACCACCGATGGTAGGGCGGTTGGGGCGGGGGACGTGGAGCAGACCGGAGCCAGAGGAACGGAGGGTACGGGCAGGTAGGTAGGGGGATAGTAGGTCAGAGAGGTAGGAGGGAGCAAGGCCGTGAATGGCCTTGTAGGTGAGGATGAGGATCTTGAAATCAATCCTCTGGGGGATGGGGAGCCAGTGGAGGCGAGCGAGGGTGGGAGTGATGTGATCGCGAAGCCTGGTGCGGGACAGTACACGAGCTGCAGAGTTCTGAATGACCTGCAGCTTGTGGAGGGAGGTGGCGGGAAGGCCGGCGAGGAGAGAGTTCCCATAGTCCAGCCTTGAACAAAACACGTGTTGTACATAGATCATGGAGCCCGGATAGCTGAATCGACAACGTGAGGGTCCAAGAGTTCAAGTACTGTTTCGGCTTAATTTTACTTTTGTTTGTTTGGGGTGATTGGGGCGGTGAAGGGATAATATTCAAGCGCTTATTCACTTTTTCCTCTTTATCATAGAGATGAAATTAAGTATGAGATTAATATCGTATTTGTATACGAACTTCCTCAGTTTCTTCTTTCCAAGATAAATATGTGCATGGTGACATCTGAATAAATCTTACCAGAAAAATAACATGAAAACTTAGTGCAGTCAATCGGACGTGAAACTTTTCTAACGTGGAGTAAAAGCAAGATTTACTCCACATCTCCCCGGGGCTCCACTTAATCCTGTATTTGGACGGTCTGCTTCAAGGCCATCACCTTCATGACCCAGCACCACGCTATCTTTCTGATTTCCTGACACCCACGTCTCTGCACACCAACTATAGTGAACTAATCCTGACCTTCCCTGTGTATCTCTACCCAACTCCTGCACTGAGCTAACACTGACCTTCTGTGGGTGCCCCGAACTTTCAGTCTCACAAGTGGTGTTGACTTTCAGGCACAAGGCATCAGCTTCTGGAAATGTACTGCAGCTCAATCTCTCACTATTGTCTTGAGTCTCCACTGTAAAACCTAATCGCCCACTTTTCCTTGCCTTATTTTTAATATTTCCTTCGGTGTAGTTTCAGATCAAATCCTCCGACTCTGTATTGTCTTGTGTGAAATGTAACTTGTTGTTGTTCAATGGTAAGAAAACGAGTATCCGTATCTGACTGTGATTGGGAAACACTCAAATGACATCTTATGATAAAATGAAAATATATTGAGCGCAATATACATCTTCATAGTTACTTCTTTCACTTCAATTGATTGTATTCTGCAATGATTCGTGAAGTTGATGTTAAACAGGTACCGACCCTCCATATGTTCATATCACATCACTTGCTTCAAAACTGCAGCAATAGCAGAATTCAGTTCAGTTACAGGAACAATGTTTTATGTTTTTTTGTGGCCCGAAATCTTTCACGTTTAACTTAATTGGGGGCAGAAAAGCTCCGTATAAATATGCTTCATGGCAAAGGCGTCAAATGCGCTTCGCTCAATTTTGTTTTTGTCTGTATGTGATTGTGAGTGTCTGTGTATCTCTATCTGTCTCTTTGTGTGTGTGTGTGTGTATGTGTTTGAGTGTGTATGTGTCTCCCTCTGAGATTGTGAGTGACTGGGTGTGTCATCCTCTCTATTTGCGTGTGTGTGTGTGCGTCTCACTGTACGTGTGAGAGTACGTGTGTGTGACTCCCCAGTTTGAGAGTGTTTAAGTGTCTTGCTGCATTCGTGAGTGTCTGTGTGTATCTGTATGTTGGCGAATGTGTGTCTGACTCTCCATGTTTGTGAGTGTCTGTGTGTGTCTCTATGTTTGTGAGTGTGTGTATGATTCTCCATGTTTGTGAGTGGCTTTGTGTGTCCGTATGATGGTGCGTGTCTGTGGGTTTCTCTATGCTTCGTGAATGTCATTGTGCGTCTCCATGTTTTTGAATGTATGAGTACACAACAACAACAACAAGATTCCATTTATTGAGCGCCTTTCACGTCGGGAGGACGTCGCAAGGCGCTGTACAGTTGGGTCACGACCCGAGCAAGGGGGAAATGGTCAGGGTGAGGGGAGGGGAGGGAGGGAGCGAGCAGGGGGTAGAGAGTCGAGAGGGGAGCTGAAGGCACGGTGAAAGAGAAAGGTCTTGAGACCGGCCTTGAAGGTGGAAAGGGAGGAGGCAAGGCGAAGGCACTGGGGGATAGAGTTCCAGAGCCTAGGGTCTAAGAGGCTGAAGGGCCGGCCACCAATAGTAGGGCGGTTGGGGCGGGGGATGTGGAGCAGACCGGAGCCAGAGGAACGGAGTGTACGGGCGGTTAGGTAGCGGGATAGTAGGTCGGAGAGGTAGGAGGGAGCGAGGCCGTGAATTGCCTTGTAGGTGAGGATGAGGATCTTGAATTCGACCCTCTGGGGGATGTGGATCCAGTGGAGGCGAGCGAGGGTGGGAGTGATGAGGTCCCGAAGCCTGGTGCGGCACAGTACACGAGCTGCAGAGTTCTGGATGACCTGCAGCTTGTGGAGGGAGGTGCCGGGAAGGCCGGCGAGGAGAGAGTTCCCATAGTACAGCCTTGAGGTGATAAAGGCGTGAACCAGAGTTTCAGCAGCGTGAGGGGTGAGGTAGTTCCGTAGTCTGGCAACATTCCGGAGGTGATGGAAGGCGGTGCCAGTTGTGGCGCGGATATGGGGGAGAAAGGACAGCTCAGGGTCAAACAGAACCCCGAGGTTCCTGACCGGCTTTGAGAGGTGGAGAGTGCAGCCTTGGATGCTGATGATGTCAGCGCCTGAGGTGCGGAGGCGCTGACGTGAGCCAATCAGGAGGGCCTCGGTTTTGCGTACGTTGAGCTGAAGAAAGTTATCTCTCGTCCAGGACTCGATGTCGGACAGGCAGCTGTCAGGACATCGGTGGTTGTGGAATTCAGGGTAGAGGAGGAAAGGTAGAGTTGGGTGTCATCCGCATACAAATGGAAGTTAACCCCATGTCTGCCGATGATGTCACCAAGGGGGAGCATGTAGAGGGTGAAGAGGAGGGGACCGAGGACAGAGCCTTGAGGGACACCGCACTAGACAGTGCGGGGGGTGGAGGAGAAGCCATTTGAGGAGACAAAGTGAAGACGTTGGGAGAGGTATGACCTAAACCACTCAATGACAGGGCCTTGAAGGTTTAGGTGGGAGGACAAGCGGTGGAGGAGGATAGCGTGGTCGACCGTATCGAATGCTGCCGATAGTTCGAGGAGGACGGGGAGGCAGAGGGAGCCCTGTTCACAGATGGTCAGGATGTCATTGGTGACCTTGACCAGGGCAGATTCTGTGCTATGGGCAGCACGGAAACCCGATTGAAGGGGTTCGAATAGTGAGTGGTTGGAGAGGAAAGAGCGCAGCTGGGAGGCGACAACTCGTTCCAGGACCTTGGATAGGAAGGGGAGGTTGGAGATGGGCCCGTAGCTTGATAGCTGCGACGCATAAAGGGACGGTTTTTTTAAGGGAATGGGAATAGAGCCAGAGGAGAGGGACAGGTTGACGATGTCAGTGATATGTGGGGCAAGGAGGTGGAGCTGGGAGATAAGGAGTGGATTGGGGATGGGTTCAAGGGAGCAGGTTGGTAGGTTTCAGGGAGAGGATGAGTTTGGTGACAGAGGATGGGGATACGGGTACGAAGGTGTGTAGGGGAGAATGGGTAGTAGTCGGAGTGTGGGAGTGTTCAGCGGCCCGCACCTGGCTCTTCAGTGAGCGGAGGTGGGTGGTGAACCAGGGGGAGAAGCGAGAATAGGAGACAGGAGTATAACACTTCATGTGCCTGTATGTCCCAATCTCCATTGAATGTACGTTTTTCGGTGCGTACGTGTGTGTGCCGTCTGTATGTGTATGTGTTTCTGAGCATCTTTGTGTGAATGTGGATATGTTTCTTCATTATCTGTTTGCGTCTATATATCGATATATCAGTGAATGTGTTTCCTCTGTCTGTGACCGTGTTTGTGTATCTCTATCTCTGTGAGTCTGTGTCTCTGTCTGTGTCAGTTTGGTTTCTCTCTTGTGTCTATGAGTCCATTTGTTTATTTCAGTATTTACTTCTCTCCGAATCTGCCTGCTGTGTCGCTCCTGAGAGACAGGAAGTGTTGAGCTCCTGCAGCTAGATATGCACCACAAAACACCTCTCTCAAAAAAGGAAGGGCGGCACAGTTGATGCGAAAGAAGTAATTTATATCTTTTGTAACAGTCTTATGCGTTATTTCCTTATGTTTAGTTATATCAATAAAGTGAAAAAAGTTTGGTGGGCTATAAAGTGGACCCCAATAACACCAATCAATTCCCTGAAATTTTCCTCAATTTTTTTCCGAAAACATCCAAAGCTCCACCAATTTTGGGCGATGACCCACCGATAGCTTTATGAATACTTTATCCGGTGAATTGTCGGTCTGGAAACCGGAAGAGAGAAACTTCCTTCCCATGGAGCTCTTTAACTATCTGCAGCATTGAGGAGACTCAGTTTGAAACTGTAACTGATTGACTCTACATACATTTATTGCGGTTGTCCTTCATTGCTTTCAGCTGCACACAAAGCTGTAGCATCGGGTAGGTTTATGCTGAACTTATACAGTGAGAAACGGAAGAAATTGTCGCTACACTTCACGTCTGTCGCTGTGGTGTCCTGTGTGAGTGGATCGACATTGTAGTGATAGATTTTCTCTGTCTCTAACCTTGTACTGTGAGTGTGAACCCAATCTACCGAGGCAGCTTTACCGTGTATTTTACGATGACCTGGGAATGTAGACTTATTTTACAGAGGTAGCTTTGCTCCGTCGCAAATTCTGAAATAGGTATGTTGATAGGCAACGTGGAGTAGCTTTGCTCTCTTGCAAACCTGATCTGGGAGTGTAGGCACACATTGTTGAGGGAGTTTTATTGTGTCTAACCCTAATCTGGTAGTTTGGACACACAATTTAGAGAGAAATTTACTGTGTCTCTAACCCTGAACTGGGAGTGTCGACGCATAATGTAGACAGAGCTTTACTCTGTCTCTAACCCTGAGCTGGGGGTTTGGACACACAGTGCAGATAGAGCTTTACTGTGTCTCAATAGCTGAGCTGGGAATGTTGGCATTGACACTCAGTGAAGAGGGAGTTTTTTGGGGTCTCAAACTTTGACCTGATTGTCTGGATGGATGAACTGGTAGGTGGAGACCCGGCAGAAGAAACGGGGAGCGAGAGAAATCGGAGTTTTTGGAGAATTCCGAGGGCAGTGACCAGGGGAGGGAATGAACGGGTTGGGGGCTGTTGTGTTGGGCGATCGCGGCGGGAGAGAGACCAGTTGTTAGACGCGAGGGTGAGAAACGAGGGGAGAAACAGGGTGGGAAAGAACGGGGGCTTGATAAACGGGCTGAGAGACCAAGGGTGAGGTAGAGATTCAGGGGAGAGACAACCGGGTGGGGTTGAGATTCGAGGCTGGGAGGAATAGGGCAGCGAGAAACCTGGTGTTGGTAACCGGGGGGAGAAACACGGGTAAAATTCTGAGGGTGGCGGAGTGACCCGTGGAGCGAGACAACTATGGTTGAGACACTGGTGTGGAGGATGAAAACCGAGGGGCAGGAGATATCTGGTTGCGGAGAGAACCGGGTGGAAGATACCACGTGGAGAGAGAGGAGGGGAGAAACAGGGGAAGGGGAAAGAGATACGGGAGACGCGAGAGAAGCGGAAAAAAATTCGGGAGATTGGAGAAAGCCCCGGGGACGGGAGAGAACCGGGAGTTTGGGAGAGACACGCTGAGGGGAGAGAAACCTGGTGGGAGGGGAGAGAGAACCATGGGGAGGGGAAAGAATCCTGGGGGGAATTAGAGAAATATTCTGGGATGGGAGAGAAACGCGGGTGGAGGCCAGTGGACTCGGGGAGGAGAGAGAGACGGGGTTGGAGAGAGAGAACCGGGGGGAGGTGTGAGAGAGACACTGTGCGAGTGACGCATGGACTAGAAGATTTGGGTATGTGTGTGTGGAAGGGGGGAGGGGGGGGGTGGAGGTGGTGGGTGGGTTGGGGGAGGTGCGATGGCGGTGGTTGTGTGCGGAGGGGGGGCATGCGGGGGGGTAGAGACAGACCATTGTACAGTATCATTTCCTGTTATTGACATTGAGCTTCCCCTCAATTGTTTTGTTCCGTTGTCATTGCTGCTAACAGCAGCATTTACCGAAAATAGGTTCATATCATACAATTGTTTCATATATTGTTTTAACACATTAATAACAGAAACCTTACAAAGCGCAGCAGCCAATTTGTTCACAACAACGTCCCACAAACAGCCATGAAGTTAATGATTTTATCTGTTGGATTGTCAGCTAGGAAACCGGGACACAGCAACTCCCTTCCGCTGCTGCTCTCTGACAATCCGCAGGCTTGAACTCACTCAGTTTGACACAGAAAGTTAGATTTGTTTCCAGTGACAGGAAGATACTCTAAATGTTGTTATTGTGAGAGTCCCTTAGTGATGTCCTGTCGGCTACACACAGAGCAAAAGCATCGGGTGGGTTTCGCTGATCTGATATCGAGAGGAAAGTAAATAATGGCGACTGAATATCCCTGATCTGACCTCAGCAGGTGGACGGACCGTGTAGTGGGAGCTTTACTGTGTCTCTAACCCTGACCTGGGAGTGTGGACGCTCAGTGTAGAGGGAGCTTTACTGTTTCTCTAACCCTGAACTGGGAGTGTGGACGCACAGTGTAGAGGAGCTTTACTGTTTCTCTCACCCTGACATTGGAGTGTGGAGGCACAGTAAAGAGGGAGCTTTACTGTGTCTCTAACTCTGACCTGGGAGTGTGGACACACAGTGTAGAGGGAGCTTGACAGTGTCTCTAACCCTTCCAGATGGCAATGTTGTACGACTGTCCATCAGAATTTCGTATACCAGTTAACGTGATCTGCAACCTTGCTGCCAGCCACAACCTGGCCAGTCTGTGTATTCAAATGGATTAAAGTAGATAGCTACAGTGGGGGGTATACAAATATGACAACAAAGAAAGAGAAGTAGTGACAGAGAGAATAGAAAGAGAGAAATATACATAATGCGGAACACAGAGAGTAATAGAGAGAGAAGCACCCAGTGAGTGAAAGAAAGAGACAAGCACACCCCGTGTGATAGGGAGAAAAATACAAACAGAGGGAGAGGGATAGAATCACACACACCGAGTGAGAGACAAACAGAGAGAGAGACAATGAGAGTGAACAATACACACACAAACAAACAGCGTCAGCGAGAGACAGTGAGAGAGGGGGAGTTGCACAAAACAGCGTGAGAAACGACCACTGAGTGATAGAGAAACACACACAGAGAGAGAAGCACAGAGCGAGAGTGAGAGAGAAACACACATGCGAAGAGAGAGAGAGAGAGAGAGAGAGGGTGACGCAAACATGAGATGGAGAGGAGGAGAGAGATGGAAAGTGAGAAATACACGGAAGATGCCGTGAGAGGATTTCCCATGGTTGAAGAATCTAACACGAGGGTCATAGCCTCAATGTTAACGATCAGCCTTTTCGAACTGAATTGAGGAAATATTTCGTCAATCAAAGGGTAGTGAATTTGTGGAATTCTATTCCCCACAAGGCTATGGATGTTCAGTCCTTTTACACATTCAAGACTGAGGTTGATAGGTTTCTAAAGGATAGAGAGATTAAGGGATATGGGGATAGGTCGGGTAAATGGATTTAGGGTAGAAGATCAGCCATGATATTATTAAATGGTGGAGTTGTCTCGAGTGGCAGAATGGCCTTCTTCTGCTATTATATTTTATGGTCTTAAGTTCGTTGTGTATGTGAGAGACACAGCGAGTACGGGAGATAATTTGCGTACGTGCGTGGTGTGTATGTATGTATTTGTGGGTGATAACGAGAGCGAGCGAGACAGAGAGAGAGAGAAATAAACACACAACATGAGAGAGAAACAGCAAAACGTACAACAAAATTGCGTTTTTATGGCAATTTTCACTTCTGGAGGACTGCCTAACGTGCTGGACAGAGAAGGAAAAATACACACAAAGTTTCACAGAGTAATGGAGAGAGAGAACTACACACGCAGTGTGAATGAGAACACATAAAGTCAAATAAACACACGCAGTTTGAGAGAGAAACACGGAGAGAGAGAAGTACATACACGGTGTGAACGAAAAACACACACAGAGTGTGGAAGAGAAACACAAATACACTTTGAGAGAAATACACGGAGATTGATGAAGAGAGATAAACAAACGCAGAGTGATAGAACGAAACACACAGATTAAAATAGAAACGCACGCACAAAGTGAGAGGGAGACCCACACAGAGTGAAATAGAAACGCACGCCGAGAGTGAGAGAGAAGCACAGACAAATGTGAGAGAGAAAAACACAAAAAGAAGCTCAGTTTTAGATAGAAACACATACAGAGAGTGAGCGAGGAACACATACAGAGTGAGAGAGAAACACACACACACAAAAAGAGAGAAACACACTCACAATGGGAGAGAAACACACACAGAATGAGAGAGAAGCAGATACAGGGTGTGGCAGGAATACGCAGACTTAGAGAAAGAGAGAAACACACACAGGCAATATGAGAGAGAAACAGAGAGAGACAGAAATACACACACAGCGTTAAAGTGAAAAAGAGACAGAAACACACAAGCACATGGAGTGAGAGAGAAATAGAGACACAGAGTGAGAGAGAAACAAGTGTGCGAGAGAAACACACGCAGAGTGTGAGAGAAAAACTCACACAATGTGTGCGAGAGACACACACAATGTGTGAGAGAGAGACACATAAAGTGTGAGAAAGAAGCGAACAGAGTGTGAGACAGAAAAACACACACAGTATGAGACAAAAAATACACAAAGTGTGAGAGAGAAAAACACACAAACAGCGCGAAAAGTACACACAGAAAATGAGAGAGAAACACACTCACACACAGATTTATACACGCAGAATAAGAAAGGTACACATCCAAAGAGTGGAAGAGTAACACACACTGTGAGAGGAATACATACACAGAGAATGAGAGAGAAATACACACACGCTAAATGAGAGAGATACACACACAGAGTGAAATGTATACATAAATACGCACACAGAAACGCGCAAGCAGTGATAGAGAGATACACAAAAACACACTCAGCTTGAGAGAGAAACACCCGCATAGGTTGTGAGAGAAACACAGTCGCAGAAAAAGAGAAAATAAACATACACAGAGTGACAGAGAAACACACAGACAGTGTGTGAGAGGAACACATGGAGTGAGAGAGAAACACAAACGGAGAGTGAGAAATGATACACACACTCACAGATTAACATACACACAAACTGAGTAATAGAGAAATGCACAAACACAGACTTAGAGATACATAGACAGAGATTGAGTGAAAGATATATATATATATACCAAAAGAGTGAGCGAAAAACACAAGCACTGTGTGACAGATATACAAACGCCGAGCGAGGGAAAAAGAGAGATAGAGAGATGTTAATCATACACAGAGGGTGAGACATACACAGACACACACAGAGTGAGAGAGAAAAACAGACACACACAGTGGGGCAGAGATACAAGCACACACACAGGAAGAGATTATACACTCACAGTGAGAGAGAGCGAGAGAGAGAGAGAGAGAAGAGAGAGAGAGAAATAAACACACCGTATGAGAGAAATGTGGCCAGACAGAAGCAGTAATACACACATAGTAAGGGCGAAACAGTGACAGAGAGTGAGAAGTAAACAAACACAGCGCGAAGGAGAAACAGAGAGAGAAATACACACACACACAGTGTGGAGAGAAACACATCACATAAATGGAGTGAAAGGGAGAGATACGAACGCACACACTGAGCGGAACACACACAGATTGAGACAGCGACACACACACAGTGAGAGTAAACACAAACAGTGAGACAACAACACACACAGAATGAGAGAAATACACACAGAATGAGACAGATACACACACACACAGTGAAAGAGATACACTCACTAAATTGTAGGATGAGTTTATAGATTGCATTAGAGATATTTTTCTAGAACAATATGCTGAGGAACCAAACAGGTAACTGGCTGTCCTGGAACTTGTTTTGTGTAATGAAAAGAGCAAATCAGCAATCTGTAAATCAAGGTTCCTCTCGGGCAGAGTGATCATAACATAATAATAATAATATAATAATAATCCTTGCATTTGATATAGCGCTTTTCACGTCGGGAGGACGTCCAAAAGCGCTTCACAGAACACACTGTAAAGTGAATTGACTGTATATTTGTGGGCGAACGCGGCAGCCAATTGCGCACAGCAATGTCCCACAAACAGTCGTAGATTGAAAATGACCAATTTGTTATTGTTTTTTGTTTTGGAGGGATTATTAGGCTCTGTGTGGAGTAAGGAAACTTGCCCAAGGTTTCGCCCTGACCTGCCTGGAAGTGAACCCAGATCTCTTGCTCGCAAAGCGAGTGCTCTAACCACTGAGCTACAGGACTCCAAAACATGATGGAATTCAACATTAAGTTAGAGATTGATATAGTCGAATCCGAAGCAAGAATTTTAAATTTAAATAAAATCAACTTTGAATGTATAAGAGAAGATTTGGATAAAATAGACGTCGTAATTAGATGAAAAACATAACAGTGGAGCAGCAGTGGAAAACGTTTCAAGATGTAGCACATAATTCTTAAGGATCACATATTACATTGAAAAATAAAAATTCCAAGGGAAAAGTGGTTCAAGCTGGGATAACTAGGGAAGTTAGGAAAAGTATAAGATTAAGGGGCATAAAATACTGCCAAAAATGCAGTAAACCTGAGGATTGGGAGGGCTTTAGAGATCAGCAAAGGAAAACCACAAAACTGATTAAGAGGGAGAAAACGGAATATGAGTGTAAACTATTTAGGAATACAACAGAGTGTAAGATTTTTTACAAGTACATAAGCAGGAAGAAACTATCAACAGTGAATGTGAGTCCACTGAGGCAGAGACAGGCGAAATTATAATGTGCAATAAAGAAATGGCAGCGTCATTAAACAAATATTTTGCTTCCTTATTCACGTTAGTGGACACTGAAAACTTACCGAAAATAGAGCCGAATGTTAGTGATCAACTTAAAGAAATGAACATCAATAAAGAAATTGTACTAGAGGAATTCATCGGATTAAAAACCGATAAATCCACCGGAACGGTAGCCTGCATCCTATGGTATTAAAAACGTTCGCTGCAGAGATAGTGGATGCTTTGTTAATGATCTTCCAAAATTCCCTGGATTTGAAACGTTCCCATTGATTGAAAGGTCGCAAACGTAACGTTTAAGAAGGCTAGGAGACAAGAAAAATGGGGAACGATAGACCAGTTAGTCTGACATCGGTGATAGCGGAAAACTCTAGGGTGCTGAAATAGGGACACCGTCGTACGGCACTTAGAAAATCATAACATGATTAGGCAGATTCATCGTGGCTTTACGAAAGGGAAGTCATTTTTACCAAATATTTTTGATAATTTTGAGTATTCAACTAACAGGTTAGATAGGGTGTAGTTGTGGTGTATTTTGATTTCCAGAAGGAATTCGACAAGCTGCCAAATAAAAGGCTGCTGCATAAGATTAGAGCCTATGGAATTAATGGTAATATATTCGCATGGATTTGAGAGTGGTTAATAGGAAGAAAACAGACCACAGGGATGAAGGTGACCTTCTCAGATTGGCAGGTGGTGAACAGTGGAGTGCCACAAGGACCAGTGCTTGAACCTCAATTATTCAGAATATATATCAATGAATTAGATGACGGAAGAGAACTTAACGCGTCTAGATTCGCGAGCGACACGAAGCTAGGTGGGAGAGAAACCTGTGAGAATGGCACGAGAAGAATGCAAAGGAAAGTAGACAGGCTAGGTAGCTTGGAAAGAAGGTGGAAGATGGAGTATAACGTGGGGAATTGTGACGTTTTTCACTTAGGTAGTAAAAGTAGAAAAGTGGATGATTTTATAGAGGGGAAGAGCCGAGGTATTGTTAGTGGCCAGAGGTATTTGGTTGTACTTGTACACCAATCACGGATTATAATCACAGAAATTTAGCAGGCATGGAAAGCAAGCAACAAGGAAGAAAAATGTCTAGGTTGGACTTCGTTGCAAAAGGTTTAGAGTACAAGAGTAAGGAAGTCTTGCTGCAGTGTATAAGGACTTGATGAGACGGCAACTAGAATTTTGTAATGTGCAGTTTTCGTCTTCTTATTTAGAAAGGCCATACTCGCCTCAGAGAGGGTTCACTAGATTGAATAATGGGATGAGGGGGTTGACCTATGAGCTAGGTTGAGTAAACTAGGCATATATTCTCGACAATATAGAAGACATAGAGGTGATCTTAAAGAAAACGTCAAGATTCTTAAGGTTCTTAACAGGGAAGTTGCCTGGAGAGGATTTCCCCGGGTTGGAGAATGTAACACGAGGTTCATAGCCTCAAGGTTAAGGATCAGCCTTTTCGAACTGAATTTAGGAAACATTTCGGCACTCAAAGGGTGAACTTGTGGAATTCTGTAGCCCACAATGCTATCGATGTTCAGTACTTTGACCTGTTCAAAATTGAGGTTGATAGATTTCTAAAGGATAGAGGGATTAAGCGATATGGAGATAGGGTGGGTAAATGGAATTAGTGTAGAAATCAGGCATTATCTTATTAAATGGCGGAGTTGGCTCGAGGTGCCGAAAGGCCTACTCCTACTATTATGTCTTATGGCCTTATGTTCGGTGTGTGTGAGAGAGAGATAGAGAGTACGAGAGACACTTTGTGTGTGTATGTGTTTATGTATGTGTGTAAGAGAGAGAGAGAAACATAGAGATACGTACAGACCGAATGACAAACAGACAAGCATATTTTGTTTGCTTTTGGGCAGCCTGTAAAGCGGTTTGAGATGCTCTGGTGGTGTAATGAGGAAAGCGCAAGTATATGTATTTATAGAGAGTACACTTAGAACCGTAATCAAACTGGATATCTCAAGTCTTGTTCCTATTTCGCTTCCTACAGTATTTTTTTGTTTTTAGGTTTTCCACCAAATAAAGTTGAAGCTCAGGTTAGTGATTGCCTAGTGAGGCTCAGCTTTGTGTCAGGTATAGTGTCGGATTTGGGTTTTAGGGTCAGGTTTAGGTTCAGGGTGAAGTTGAATGCTGGTTTAGGGAGATGGTCAGCGTCTGGGTCAGGGTTCGGGATAGCGATTAGATGAGGAGGTTCAGGGGGTTGACGTGGCTCCAGGTGAGGCTGAGTTTAATGAAAGATCAGAATCCACGACATCCAGTGTAATATTCTGCATGAAAATCATAATAATAACAATATTTGCACTTGATTCCGCGATTTATCACGTCTTCGAGACACCTCAAAGCGCTTTGTCTGATATACTGTAAAGCTAATTGACTCTATATCCCGTGGATTGTTCTGTATAACGGTCTGTGAATTGGGGCCAGGCTGTCGCAATTTGGCGAGAATGACACGGGGTGTGTGAATTATATATTCCGAGAATGCTAATATTCTCAGCACGAAAGGAAGTCGTTTTACCCATCATCCATGCGCCAGCTCCTTGGAAGAGCTACCCCATCAGTCATGCAACCACAATCTTTCCCCATATCCTTTTAAATGCTCCCATTTAAATTACCTCAATCGACCACCTGTCCCCCCATGTCTCCATCCAATTCCCTTTTCAAGTACCTCTCTAATTCCCTTTTCCAAGTTGTTATTGAATCTGTTTCCAACACCCTTTCAGGCAATGCTTTCCATGCCTTAACAACTTTCGATAAAATATTTCTCCTTGTCTATTTTTCCATCTAGTTATTTTGCCAATTATCTTGAATATGTGTCCTCAGCTAACTAAACCACGCGGCAGTGGAAACAGTTTCTTCCTATCTAAGCCATCAAAACCCCCTCATAATATTGATCCCTAATTCAACTAAATCCCACCTTAAACTTCTCTGCTGTAAGGAGAACATTCCCAGTTTGACTTGTGTCTCCAGATAAATGTTGTCCCTCATCCCTACAGATACACAATGGTGGAGGTGTGCATGACAGGGGTGTTTTAGTTCCAGTGAAAGCACCATGACTATGCTGCTTTCCTGTGTTCAGTGCCGAGAAAAAGTTTCAGAATCTGTGTGTTTCAGGGAAGTGATTCTTTGGGGATCGTAGAGCTCAGTGATCGCAGAAAAGCTGCTCCTGAGCTCTCCACCGTGTGTTTTTCTCCAAGTCTGTGGAGACCCCGCCCCTCCAGACACAGACACAAGCCTTCAGTCTTTGATTATCACCAGCTCCGCCTTCGTCCTCACGATGAAGCCATTTTTTGTGTTCCTACTCGGTGAGTATAGTTTCTAACTCAATCAGAGAAACATACCTCGACTCATTTTCGATACACAGCCTTCCTTCATCAGCACATCTATGCCACGACCCGCTGGGCCTTTCCCCCGCTCTGCAAAATTGCTGTTCTCCGCCACACTCTCTCATTGAATGCCGCCGAGAAATTCATCCACGCATGTATCACATCCAGGTTCGACTACGCAATCTCCCTGCTTGTCGGCCTCTCCAACTCTTTCATCCTTAGGCTGCCGATCATCCAGAAATCTGCAGTCCGTGTCCTCTCATGCACCACGATCCGTTCGGTGCTTGGGAGCAAGTGGAGCCTGAGCAAAACTGATGAATTGGGAGAAGGTCTCAAGATCCTCCACCTAAAATCATTGGCTGTTCAGAGCCGTGAGAAGGTCCCTTGACTCAAAAGCGTAGTGTCAGTGTAACTTGTTGTTGTTCCTGCCAGATACCGAGGCGAGCAGAGAAGAGATGAGATGAGGAGAGACGGCAGAGGAGAGGAAGGAAGATAGAGGCCAAAGAAGAGAGAGGGGTGAGGAGAGTGAGGATATGAGCGAGAGGAAGAGCAGAGAGGAGATGAGTCAGGGGGATAAGAGCAGAGGCAGGAAATTAGAGAGCAAAAATGGGAGAAGAAATAAGAGAGGAGAGGGAGAGAGAGGTGAGAATAGAAAGGAAACAGGAAAGCTGGGAGAGGAGAAGAGAGAAGAGAGAGGTCATATGGCAGAGGCGAAAGCGCGAGGAGAGTTGGGAGAGGAGAGGAAGGATGGGAGCGGAGAGATGTGTGAGGGGAGTAGAGGAGAGAGGAGACGGAGATGGGGAGAAGAGAGTTGTGCGAGAAAAGGTGCAGAGGTTAGACGCGAGAGGAGTTGATAAAAGAGAGAAGGGAGCAGACAGAGGTGAGTAGCGAGGGGAGAGGAGAGAAGGGAGGAGAGAGGTGAGGAGAGGAGCGAGGGAAGAGGAGATGAGGAAGCAGAGAAGAGAGGAGGGTGGTGAAGTGGAGAGTGGAACGGACAGGATCGATGGGAGTAGACGAGCGAGGGTTGGAGAGGAGAGATAGGAGGGGAGAGGGGAGGAGAGGACAGGATCAGCAGAGTAGAGAGGAGAGGATATGGTGTAGAGAGGAGCGAGTGGAGAGGAGATTAGAGCGGGGAGGGGAAAGCAGAAAGGAGAAGCGAGAGAAGGGAGGTGAGGAAAGGAGTTTCAGTTTCTGTGCCGTCACCAAACATACTCTTTTTCGAAAAGCAAATCCGAAACACAAACACAAGCAATCCTCGCATACAAAAAATTTTGTTCAACCAGTTGATGCGTGTGTGGGTCTGTGGAAGAGTTTTGTGTTCAGTCCCAATCCCACTGCTCTCCCCATCATGTCTGTGCTGGTGCTCCCAATGGAGCTCTCTACTTTGATCACATTCCACAATGCTCCCCCTGTTGAGTCAAGGAACATGGGAACGAGAAGGCCCCTCAGCCCTTCGAGCTTGATCCGCCACTTAATTAGAGCATGCCTGACCTGTACCTCAACTAATCCTTTCAATTCCAATCCCTTGCTTTCTCCTCACGTCCCTGAATACACTGACTTAACAAAACACTACCAACCTCACTCTTCAAGGTAAGGATGGATATTCGCCAGCATCCACGGTAATTGTGGGAGAGAATTAAAGATTTCTACGACGCTTTGATTGAAAAAAATGGTGTTGCTCGCCCCTACTGGAGCGCTCTGTTATAACCCCATCCTCTGCTCTCTCTCTCCCTGTCGTGTCTGTGCTGGTGCTTACTCTTCCACTGCTGCTCTCTCATCTGATCAATTGCCATCCTCTCTCTCCCTGTCGTGCCTGTCATAGTGTGCGTTCCCCACTGGGGCCCTTTTTCGTGATGAATTTCAATGGCTGCCCTGTTGATCAGGACAGAATATTGATGGTGTGAGAGATCGGGCAGATCAGATTCTTGATTGTGTGAATTACCTAATTAATGATTGCTAATCTCTTGTTTTTTCCCCTTGTTCAGTGATATTTCTGGAGAGAAAGACTGTGGAATCTGCAGGTACGTAACACAATCTCACAGCCAGAAGCTGTTGTGGGAAAACTAGCTGCTGAGTGCGAGACTCGGCCTCTCTTCAACTCCACTCAACTTCAATTTAAACTTCGCGCCGCCAACGGTACCGCGCTTTTAGCCCCAAAGTCCAGTAACCCTGAAACAATCTTCCTCCATCACACCGCCTTGCCCTTTCGTTTTCCATCTGCATGTGGGAGCCTGAAGACCTTCCCATTCGATCGCGCCTCAGGTCTGCTCCCTTAGCCACCGGCTCAGATTCTTGTTGCGCCTCTGTCAAGCGCTTTGAAACGCTATCCGTTGTGAGGGTCGCTGCATAAATAACAGTTCGTGTTGATGTGGCTGCTGTGTTTTTGGGTTTACAGACGCTATTTGATAAGGTGTCAACTGGGAGGATGGTGAAAAATTGAGCGGGAGAGGTGGGTGGTTTGGAGGGTGCGGCTACATGGACTGCTCCAATGTTTGATAATGATTAGAGCTGTTTTCCGAGAGGGGCTATGCCGGGGGGTAAAGGCTGTTGGAGTTGGGACACCTCTGCCCTGGGGAAGGGATGTGAACTGCAGAGGGCTCCTGATGTCGAATGTGCCATGGGGAGGGTGGTGCCTGTGGGGGAGGTTTGTAAGGAGGGGCTGTGCCCTGGGACGTCTTAACAGGATGTATCCTGGGGAGGGTTTGATTCCCTCTGGAGAAGTGACTGGTCACTATGTGGAGGGGGGTGTCTGTGCATTTCGGAGCGACTCTGCACGAGGAGGCGACGCAGCAGTGCCTGGTGGATGGCCGATCCTTGGAGAACAAGAACTGCAACAAAAACAAAGTTATTACGTTTTTATTCCGGCTTTCATTTCGGGAGGACGTCCAAGTCTTCATTGGATTTGTTGTGTATGAGGGTTCTGTGCCAGTCTCTTTTGGGCTGTGGAGTCTCTGCTGTTCCCTGGTGGGGGAGGGGGGCAGATATGTCTCGGGGACTCGGACAGGTATCATGCCGTTGGGGGTGGCAGGAGGGAGTTGTGCGCTGAGGGAGGGTTTGCGCCTCTGCAAGTGGTCTTTGCCAGGAGCATACTATGCCTGGGATGTGGCTATGTCCTGGGGAGTATGGCTGTACACTGGAATGGGGAGGGTGCGGGGCGTGGCTGTGCTACGGATGTGAGCAATTCTTTGGAGATTGTGGCTCTACCTTTTCGGAAGGACTGTGTCTGGGCGGGTCCTTTTGCAGGAGAAGAGACTATGTCTGTTGAATTGTGCCTTGGTGGTTGTCTTTGCCCTGAGCGTTGGGTCTTGTAGCTTTCACTTGGGTGGGCGGCGCCTGTTTGGGTGGCGTTATGTCCTGGGGGAGTGGTCTCTGTTCTGCGGGGTTGGGGGCGTGATGTGGGAGCGGAGGGCTCGCTATGCTCTGAAGGGAGCTGTACAGTGGATGGAAGAGGCTGATCTGCGCCTGTTGACGGGCTGGGGGATTGGAAATCAACCTGGAAACAGACATTTAATAAACTGTGTGATGTTTTTCAGAGGCTGTGAGTGTGAGGCTGGTGAATGGCAGCAGTCCGTGTGCCGGGAGGGTGGAGGTTTACCACGATGGACAATGGGGCACAGTTTACGGCTACAGCTATTATGGCTATGATCTGACCTGGGATATGAAGGCTGCGGCTGTGGTGTGTAAGGCGTTGGGCTGTGGAGCTGCGTTATTAGCACCAGGAGACGCTCACTTTGGCAGAGGTTCAGGTTCCATTTCCACTTATGGTGTTCAGTGCAAAGGGAGCGAACGTGCACTGAGGGATTGTCCATCAGGGACTTGGGGTCACTATTCCTGGTCACACTCCTCTGATGCCGGCGTCATCTGCTCAGGTAAATGGTTCAGTCTCTGATAATTCTTTCGTTCTCATGTTTTCAGTAAAGCACATCTATGATAACTTTTCTATCCCACAATATGTGAGGTTATTATTGTTAAATCTGGATGTGATTTGTCACGTACATGGGCCTGTGCTAACTATTCAGCGTGACCCTACTATAATATCGACGTCTCAGGCTCAATTAATTAACGCTGCCTCTGATCATCACATCGTTCTTGTGGGGGCGGGGTGGTAAACACGATGTGCGAGGATTCGGGGTGGAAGAGTGGCGGGAGCAAGGAAGGGAGAAATAAGGGTGCACAAAATGGGGTGAACACTGGGAAGGTCAAGCACTCATGGGATCTCACAGGAACTTCATCAAAATGGAGGTGAGCAGGAAGGGGTGTAGCGCAAAGTGTTGTGGGCAAGTAAAGGGGGTGGATCAGTAGGGGTTAACCCGAAGGAGATGGGGTGAGCAAAGGTGAGGAGAGCAAAAGGGGATTGTATGCACTGTGCTTTGAGTACAGGTGGCACAAGTGGAGTGATCACAGAGAGGATGTACATAGCGGAAGGTGCGATCAGTGGAGGGGGGAATGGTTGAGTGAAGATTGAACACAAAAGGCGGGTGAGCATAGCGTGGGAGATTGAGAACATGCGTCTGTGAGTACAGGTGTTTGAGCATCGGGATGAGCTCAGGAAGACGAGAAAAGGGGTGGTGTTCAAAGTTGTGTGAGCGCAGAGAGGGGGGTAGCAAAGAGGGTTAGTACTGTCGGGGTGCTCTGTTCGGTGAGCAATAGTAGGGCGTGATGACAGGGAAGTGAGCACAGGGTGTTTGAGCAGAGGGGTGTGAGCACTGTGAGGGAGCAAAGGGAGAGCGGGTGAGCACAGGAAGGTTGAGCATAGGGGGAGTGAGCATAGGGGTTCCGACAAGCGGAATAAGTAGTGGAGCGATGAGCGCACGTTCGGGTGAGCACAGGATGATGTGATCATAAGCGGTGGTAAGCAGCAGTGGATGAACACAGAGTGTGCTGAGCACAGTGGGGATTCAGCATAGCGGTCTGAGCATAGAGTGGATGAGCAAATGGGTGTGAAGACAGGGAGTTGAGCACAGATGGTTCAGCAAAGGTTTTCGTGTGAGCACCGGGTGAGTGAGTACACGGTGTGGTGAGGACAGGATGGGGTTGCTGGAGATGGCTGAGTAAATGGGTGTTATAACATGTGAGTGAGCATGGGATTGAGCAAACACGGAAGTGGAGCAGAGGAGTGAGAGGAGGGGTGTGAGAAATGGGGCGTAATCACGTGTGCATGAGCACTGGGAGGCGGCGAGCACAGTGCAGGCTGAGCCGAGACATGTGAGCACAGGAGACGTGAGCACTGGGGAAGTGAACAGAATATCTGAGCAAAAGTGGTACGTGAGCATAGGGGGACGAAATACACAGATGTGTGAGCACAGAATAGGGAGTACAGGAGTTTGAGCAAAGTGGTGTGATCAAAGTGGGCTGAGTAATGTGGACTGAGTAGAGAGGGGGAGTACATGGTTGGTGAGCACAGGTGGTTGAGCAGAACAGTGGTAGGATGAGCTCACTGGGTGAGCAATGCGGGTAGGGATGGGGGGTAAGCACAAGGGAAGCGTGCACAAGTGGTTAATAAAGGGAGAGTGAGTAGAAGCGGTAAGCACAGCGTGGGGTCAGCACAGGATTTTTGCCACAGTGGTGGGGAGAGCAAAGGCTGTGGAGAACAGTGTGGGTATGAACAGGGGAGTGAGTGCAGTGCGGTGAGCAAAGGTGGGTGATCTCAGCTGGTTGAGCATAGGGTATTTGAGCATAGGGAGTGTGTGCAAAGGGGATTGAGCAAAGAGGACGTAAACACAGAGGATGTGAGTACAGAGTGTTAACAATAAGGGGATGAGCATACTGCGGTGAGAAACGGGGAGTGAGCACAGAAGGGATGAGCATAGCGGGTTTATGCATAGTGTAGCAGAGTAGACTAGGTCTGAACACATGGTAGAAACAACAGGGGGATCAGCATAGTTGGGTGACCAAAGGCGGATTCCACAGGGGAAGCGAGCACAGTTGGTTGAGCAACATGAGGAGGGTCAGCAAAATTGGCTGAGAATACGGAGTGTGCGCATAGCGGAATTGAGCAAAGGGAGGGTAAGCATAGGGGACGTGAGCACAAAGAGGGTAGCACAGTAGGGGGCTGTGCACATGGGTTTTGCAAAGGGTTAAGCACAGGCGGGGTTGAGCACAAACGGGTGAGCACAGAGGAGCAGCGCAGCGTGTGGCACAGATGGATGAACACAGGTTCGTTGAGCACAGCGTGGTGCTCACAACGGTAATGAGCGCAGGGTGGGCGAGAACAGGTGCTGAACACAGGATGGTGAGCTCAAGGTGGGAGCATCAATGTGTTGAGCCCGAGGGGGGAGCAGAGATTTGATCATAACGATGGAGCACAACGGGGCAGCAAAGTGAGAGTAAGAACAACGGTGTGCGTATAGGAGGCTGAGCACAGGGTGGTGATCATCGGTGGCGGAAGGTGAGCGCAGAAGTTGTGCGGATAGGTGTGGGGAGAGCACAGAAGTGTTGAGAACCGGGGTATTGATCACAGAGGCTGTACATAGAGGGTGAGTACAGTGGGTGTGGTGCAAATCGTGAGACACAGCGTTTGTGCACAGGGTGGTGAAAACAGGGGGTGAGAACTGGGATGGTGATCACAGGGTTTGATCACAGGGGTGGGTGATCACAGGCTGTGAGAGCAAAGGAGGAGTGAGAACAGGACCTGATCATAGTCGTTGAGCACAGCGGATGAGCGTAGGTCATTTGAGCACATTTGCTGATCACAGAAGGTGATCACATCACGGGTAGCCCGGGTTTCGAAATGAGCACACGGGTTGAGTACAGGGCAATACAGCACAGGGAATGATCACAGTGAGAGCATAGGCGGTGCATACAGTGGGATGAGCACAGGTTTGGGTGAGTAGAGGGGTTGAGCACACGTGGTGAGCACTGGGTGTGAGCACAGAGGCATGAGCAAAGGGGGAAACACTGGGTTTTGGCTCATCACCGGGGGGCTGAGAATCATTTGGTAGCTGAGCACGAGGGCGACACTGAACAGAGTGGGGGCTGTGTGCACGGTGTCGCCCGGGATGGTAGGGCTGCTTAGCACAGGAGAGGAGGGATGAACTCATGGATGCTAAGCACGTGAGGGATTTGAAATCACAAAGGGTAAGCAGTAGGGTGGGGTATGAGGCTGAGCGAAGAGATGTGAGCAGCTGGGACTGGAGCATATGGATTTGGCAGACCACAGGAGAGTTGATGAAAACTAGGGCCTGAGCAAGGCGGGCAGGGGTGGATCTAGGGGGAGGCGCTGAACATAGGGGTGTTGAACACAGGGTGAGTTAAGTGCAGGAGGTCGCTAAAATGGGGGGTGGGGTTCATCGAAGCGTTGGGTGCTGAGCACAGAGTGTTCAGCAAATTGGGGGAGCGCGAGGCGATAAGCAGAGCAAACGGATAAGGCTGAGTACAGAGGGAGCGGCTGATCACAATGTAAGTGGCAGATCACAGGGAAATGGCTGAGCACTTGGGGAAGGGCTGAGCACAGCGGGATTGACTGACCACAATACAGGGGCGGAGCATTGCGAGAGGGGCTGAGCACGGGGGGAGTGGCTGAGCACAGGGGAGGGACTGAGAACAGTGGATGTGAATTCTCTGGGTCATTTGACTGTTTACAGACAAACAGTGACGTAATTCAGGTCGTTAAAGCAAATGACCTTTCCCCCACTCACTCCCATTCTACCACACAATGTATTCGCCTCTCCACCATTCCCTCTCTTCCTTCCAAAAGCAGTATTCCAATTTTCCCCATTCTCTCTCCTACCTCACATTACCTCGGTTGCTCCATCTTTCCCACACTCTGCCGCCCACAACCTCACTCCTTCCCACAGCCTCTATTCCCCTTTCCCTACTGGCCTACTCTTGAGTGTATCTATGCTGTCTGATTTCAGCCCCGCTTCAGAAAGTGAGTCCCACCACCTGATTCCCATCTGTGTGAAGTCTCTACTCCTAAATTCTCTGTTTGAAACCCTGGTCGTGGCATTATCCTGTTATGTAAAAAGAATCACGAAGATAAAACAAGACGTTCAGAATAAATTCCCGTCCTCTAGTCCTGGCTGGAACTGTATGCTTTCCTACTCCCCGGACTCACTGTCGACCCAGTCCACTCCGCTCCAAGCCGTCGTTACCCTCCCTCTGGTTAAAGAAACGTTTGCGAGGGTCTGTCCTGAACAAACCCCTCAAACACGCCCAAATTCCCCTCATCCTGAAACATCCCCAGGCTTAGAAATAAGCAAATGGTCAAAGAGTGTGTTTGTGTGATTATCGTCACTGCATTTTTATTGCAGATCCGCTCCAGAAACCCAGCATTTCCAGGAAGCCAGATTCCCGGGTATTTGAGAGAGGAGAAAGCGCTCAGATTTCATGTACTGGGAATTATCCTGGCAGCAATTTCTCTTTATACAGAGACGGCAATATTATCGCATCACGGACAGCTTCAGAGAATAACAACAAGGCCACATTTACCTCGTTGAAGATCACGGCAGGAAATTACTGGTGTACATATACCAAACACATGGACGGACGAGAGCTCACATCACCAGAGAGCGAGCGTTTGCGAATCTCTATGTGGGGTAAGTGCATGAACCTGGACTCTCACCATTGATCATTTAATGCCACTGTTGTCAGATAGCAGCCTTCACAGCCCTTTCACCCCCCCATCCTCTCACTTGTTTCACATGCTCTTTAAGACGATTGTCTCCCCATTCTGTTCATCACTCCCTATTCTCCATTCATTCTCTCTTCTTCCCCAACCACAGCCATTTATTAATCCCTCTCACACCCTTCCTCCTAAACTCGAATTCTCACTCGCATGGAAACATCTATTCATCCCTTCCTCTCAGAACCTATATAACACACTTGATCAGACACCTGCTACTCCCTTCTATCCCACTACCTTCCTTCCTCCATACACTCTATTCCCGTCTCCCCCGCTTGCAAGCTACATTGCATACTCACATTACGCTCTCCCTCACTCTCTGCCCCCTCACTTCCAAACCCTTCGTTGCTGTATCCCTCCCACTCAGTCCCTCCCACTTGCTACCTCGCTGCCAGAACGTATATGTCCCTTTCCCTCCTGCGGAGGTCTAGATTCCTCCAGAATGATTCTATAATCTTTGATTTCACCATCGCTTCAGACAGGGGGTTTCATCGTTTCACTTCCTTCTGTGTCTGGCCGTTGCTCCTAAATCCTGTGTTTAATGGCCTACGATCATATCCTCTTTTTTGTAAACACGTCCGAAGATCACACGAGATGTCCTGACTGAATTTCAGTCCTCCCTTCCGACGCTACAGTTGAGTGGTATCCCAATCCCCGATATCGCCATCATCCTTGTCCACCCCATTCACAGCAATCGCTCTTCTTCACTCACTGTAAAAAATCACTTACTGAGGGTCTACCCTGAACCTGTCCGTCAAACGCTTCTTGTCCCACTTTTCCTGACAACCTATTAAAGGCTGAGAAGCAAGCAATATCTCACGTCAATTCTGACCTGATCCATGTTCGTGTCGCAGAGCGAATGTTTGTGTAATTCATTTTGTTATAATATAATTCCAGATCCGCTTGAGAAACCCAACATTTCCATGAAGCCAGATTTCCGGGTATTTGTGAGAGGAGAAAGCGCCGAGATCTCATGTTCTGGTAATTATCCTGGCAGCAATTTCTCTTTATACAGAGACGGCAATATTATCGCATCACGGATAGCTCCAGAGAATAACAACAAGACCACATTTACCTCGTTGAAGAACACGGCAGGAAATTACTGGTGTAAATATACCAAACACATGGACGGACGAGAGCTCACATCACCAGAGAGCGAGCGAGTGGGAGTCACTCTGTGGGGTAAGTGCGAGTTCCTGGACTCTATCACCAGTGGTTACTCACTGCCCGCTTGTGTCCATTCACAGCAAATATAGCACGCCTCCTCCCCATCCTCCATCTTGTTTCACCAAAACTACGAAACGAATCTCCTGTCATTCCTTGCACCCTCCACACGCTGTATTCATCCCTTCTCCCTTGTCCTCTAAACTTCTATTCTTTCCCCCACACACCCGTTATTCCTGACTCCCTCACACACCCTTCCTCCCAACCCTCTCTTACTCCCTACCTCCCATACGTCTATTCCTCCATCCTTCACTGCATCTCACATCGTATATTGCTCAAATGCTCCCACACTATCTATTCACCTCTGGACATCTTCCTTCCTTCTTTTGCGCCCTCTACTTCCCACTTACTCCCTTGCTCCCAAACTTTCTGTTCCCCTCCCACTCACTCTCTTCGCCCTCCCTGCCACTCCCACTATTGCGATAATCTTCCCACACACTCCGCCGAAACTCTACTTCCCTCGCCAGCTCCTATTGCCCTTTCCTTCCCTTGAAGGTCTAGGTTCCTATTCAGTGCACCTAAACGGTGTGAATTCACTCCAGGTCCATCCATTGAGTCCCATTATATTTTCCTCTGTGTGAAACGGTTGTTCCGAAATACTCAGATTAATCCCCTGTATGTTATATTGTCCTTTTTTTAAAAGAACACCTGTAGATCCGAATTGAGATTAAAACAGACTTCCCGCCCTCCCGTTCTAGACTGATACTGTGCATTTCTACGCTATCCACCCAGCTCCCAGCCGTCGCTTCCCAGCCTGTATTTAAAGGAACACGTGCTGGAATCTGTCTTTAATCCTGCCCCTCAAACCCTCCCCCTCGTCCTGATCAAAGGTGGAAGGGTATGCACAGGTGTGCGGGCACATGCACGGATGAGAATCAGGGGGTTGATTACAATGGGGATAAGCACAGGTAGATAAGTTCAGGTGGGGTGGCTCAGCGGTAGAGCACAGGTGCTTGAGCACACAGCGGTGAGAAAGGGGGATGAGCATAGGATTTTTGAGCACAGACGTGTGAGCGAAGTGCGGTGGTGTGCATAGTGATTGGTGCGAAAGGGGGAACAGTGTGAACGCGGGAGACAAGTGTGGTTCAGCACTAGTGGAGAGAACGCAGGGAGATGCGTGTTAGCAAAGAGGGGTGAATATGCATTGGGTGAGCACCGTTAGAGTTGGAGGAATGAGTGGAGGGGAGTACGGGGAGCAGTGAATAGAGCAGGGTGCATCAGCCGGAATGGTGGGAGAAAAGCGGACTTCAACAGGACTGATGAACACAAGGGAAGGTAGAGAACAGGCGGTTAGCACAGCGTGTATCATAAAAGCTGATAAGCTCGGTGGAAAGTACTTGCGGCAGAGAAATGAGGGTGAGATTTGGATGCGTAAGCGCAGCGGGGATACCAAAGGCGGGAGAGAACAAGTGGTTAAGCATAGATTGTGGAGTCCTGTAGCTCAGCGGTTAGAGCAATCGCTTTGTAAGTGAGAGACCTGAGTTCAGTTCCAGGCAGGGCGAAACCTTGGGCACGTTTCCTTACTCCACACGCCTAATAATAATTCCTGCAAAAACAATGATAAATTGGTCATTTTCAATCTACGAATGTTTGTAGGAATTTGCTGTGCGCAATTGGCTGCCGCGTTCGCAAACAAATATACAGACAATTCACTTTACAGTGTGTTCTGTGAAGCGCTTTGGGACGTACTCCAGACGTGAAAAGCGCTATATCAAATGCAAGGATTATTATTATGGGGGAGCACAGTGGATTTGAGCAAAGGGTGTGAGGGCATAGGTGGTTGTGTACATGGATTGGGGTTTGCACAGGGATGGGGTGAGCACGGTAAATGTTGACCACAGTATCGATTAGGCTAGGTGTGTGCATAAGGGAGGAAAATAAGGTGCCTTTCATTAAAGTACCATGAAATTGAGCACAGGGGATGAAAAAGTATGGAGAGCACAAGTTGTTTGGGGTTGAGCGCAGGGCGGGCGTAGCAAAATGTAGTGGTGGACACCGCTGAGGTGTTGAACGGTTTGGAGCACAAGTGGGCGTCCAAAAGCGTCTGAGAATTGGGTGTGGAATACGAGTTAGTATGCACAACAGGGGATAGCACAGAGGTTTAAGATCATTGGGAGTGAGCACCAGGGGGTAAGCAGACGCATGCAGAGAGCAATTGTGGTTTAACATTAGGAGTTAAGGAGAAGTGTGGGAGCACAGTTTCGTGAGCAATGGTTAGTGAGCATTGCGGTTTATGTACAGAGGTAGTTGATCAAATGTCGTGAGCTAAAGGGAGCTGAGCAAAGAGGATGTGTGCACAGGGTTTTGTGATCAGTTTGCGAGGTTTGTGAACACAGGGGGATGAGTTCATTATTCTTAAAATAAGATTGGTGTGTGCACAAGTGTTGGTTGAGCGCAGCGAGGGTGAGCAGAGCGGGGATGAGAATAGTTTGTGTTTGCTTAGGTGACATGAGCATAGGGGTATGAGCAAATCGTAGAATTAATCAGCGGATGAGCTTAGGGTGGATGAGCGAAGTGCGTGAGCACGGTGGCGAGAGCAATGGGTGAGAGTTGGCGATGAACGCAGGGAAAGTGAGAACATGGGTGGGGGCCACCGTGGTGTAAGCCAGAGAATGGGGCAGCACAGTTCGCTTTTGTGCAGAGGGAGGGATGAGCAAATGTGGAGTTTCTGCAAAGAGGGATGGTGAGAACAGGGTTCGGTAAAGTGGGATTGGCGGTGGTGTGCGGTGAATATGGGAGTGTCGGCACAGGGGAGATGAGCAGAGCGATGTGAAAGCAGCGGATTGAGCACAGACGGGTGAACACAGTGTCGGTCAGGACAGTGGTGTGGCCACAGGGTGGGGCGAGAGCAGGGAGAGGAGTACAATAGTTTAAGATCAACGTGGAGCGAAGCTTCGGATCTTTGAGCTGTGGGTGGCGGGGAGCATCAGACGGCTGAGGAAAGGAATGTTAGCATGGGGGTGTGGAGCTTAAGTGGGTGGGAGCACAGGGCGGGACACGACAGGTTAGCACATGGGGAGCAAGAACATGGTTGCGTGCACAGATGAATGAGCACAAGGTGATTAATGCAGGGGGTGATGAGCATTGAGGTGTAGTGGACAAGTGTGTGGTGAGCACAAGGACGGTTGAGCACAGGGTGGGATGAACACAGCGATGGGTCAGCGGAGAAGTATTTTGTATTGGAAGGGTGAGCACAGTACTGAAGTGAGCACAGCGGTGATGAACGTAGGTGTAGTGAGTTTAGAGGTTGAAGGTTAAGCAAGGGGTGGCGGCAGCAATGGGGGTTGAACACTGTGTGAGCAAACACCGGAGAAGTGCACTGGTGGTAGAGCACAAGGATTTAGCACAGGTGTGGGAGAGCAATGGTGGGTGAGCACAAAAGAGTAAGCGCAGGGTGCAGAGTAATGATTGCTGTGTTCAAGAGCATTAGCACAGGTGGAGGAGAGCAATGGGTGTTGAGGGAAATAGCGTAAGCACAGGGTGGTGTTCAATGGAGGCTGAGCAAAATCGGGAAATCGTAGGGGCGGGGAGAGCAACTGGGAAGAGCACAGCGGCGGTGAGAGCAATAGGGTGCAGGACAGTGCATCAATAACGGGGTGTTAGCAAACGGAGGTGATCGTAGTTGGGTGTGCACAGAATAGTTCAGAATCGGGTGTGTCGGAGCAGGGGGGTTAGCGCAGTGGTGTGATGATCAAAGGGTAGTGTGAGCGTAGTGTGAGTGATTGTAGGTGATGTGTGTATATGGGAGGTGAGTACAAAGTGTGAGCACAGGGTTGTAAAACTAGGAGGGCGAGCACAGTGTGGTAGGGAGAAGAGGGGTCATTACTGGGGTTGAGAACTAGCGGGTGATCACAGAGGAGGAGTATAGTGGTGTGACCATAAGAGGATGCGCACAGGGTCGGTGAGTACCGTGGGGTGTCCACAGAGAGCTTGAATACTGGGTGGGCCAAGAACATTTTGGGAGCACGGGAGCGTGTGCTCAGGTTAGGGTAGTAGAAGAGGGTAAGAACAGGGTGGTGAGAGCAGTGCGTTATGAGCACAGCAGGAGACCACAGCGGGGGATGAGCACAGGGGTTGAGCACAGCGGTTTTGTGCATAGGCTTCGGCTGATCAAAGGGATGGTTTATCACAGGTGGTACATGAGCACAATGATGGGTGAGCACATTTGGGATGTTGAGCGTTGGGGAACAAAGTGGTTCGACCGCAGGTAGGATTTGTAATGGGTGGCGAGGCAAGGGGGGTAGCACAGGGGAGTGAGCACAAGTGGATAATTACAGGGAGAATGAGCAAAAGCTGTAAGCAGAGGGTGGATGGAGCATAAGGTGGTAGCCACAGCTTTTGGTTGAGCAATGGCTATTGAGAAAAGTGTGGATAAGAACAGGCGAGACAAGCAAAGTGGGGAGAGCACAGGTGGGTAAAAACAGAGCATTTGAGCATTGTGGATGTGTGCACAGGAGTTTGAGGAAATGGTGGCAACAAAAGAGGGATGAGCATAGCATACTGGGGTGAGCAAAGCGGGATGAGTATAGGCGTACTGAGCATACTTGATCACAGGGAGAGCACAGTTGGTGTGGAGAGTGGGACGGATAAAAGGCTGGGTGAGTGGAGGTGTCGAGCTCGGGGCGGAGTACTGGTGGGGGTGGGAAGAGCACATCGGAAGCCGCTGGGCACCGTGAGAAGGAGCTGAGCACAGAGAAACTTTTGAGCACATTGGGAAGGGTGACCACAGGGGATGTGGCTGAGCAAAGGGTTAGGGTCTGAGAACAGGCGGAGTGGCTCAGCACAGGGTGAGGGTCTGAGCAGAGGGGGAGATGCTTTTCACAGGAGATGAGGCTGAGCAAAGTTGTAGCATCTGAACGCTGTGGATTTAAATTTCTGGCTGTATTGACTTCTTTTAGACAAAGAGTGACGTGACACAAGTCCTCGGAGCAAAAGTAACTGACGTTTCCCCCACTTATTCCCTTCCTCTCATACAATATATTCCGCTCTCCGCTATTCCCTCCCTCCCTGCATTCCAATCTTTCCCACACTCTCACCTCCGTCACACACCTTCGGCTATTACATTCTCCCACACAATCTCGCCCAGATCCGCACTCCTTCCCACACACTCCATTCCCCTTTCTATCCTGTGAAGATCTGGCCTCCTGTTGAGTGTTTCTATAGTGTCTGATTCCAGTCCCGATTCAAGCTGTGAATCCCACCAACTAACTCCGCTCTGTGTGCTGTCGTTGTTTCTCAATTCTCTGTTTGAACCCGTCGGTTCAGATGAGACTTTCAAATTAAATTCCCGTCCTCCCATACCTGGCTTGAACTGTGTGTTATCCCGGTACGCGGCCTTATTATCCTCCCTGGCCATCACGCTCCCATCCGTGGTTAACCCTCCGTCTGTGTAAAGAAACGATTGCTTGGGTCTGTCGTGCACCTCCACCTTAACCCCGCCCAATTTTCTCCGTCGTGACACCTCTGCAGGCTGAGAAAGAAGCAAATGGTCACACTTACTCTGACCCGAATTGCACTCATATGACAGAGATAGTGTTCGTGCGATTATCTTTGCGCTTTTTTTTTTTGCAGATCCGCTCCAGAAACCCAATATTTCACTTCAACCAGATTCCCGATTGTTTATGAGATGGGAAAGTGCTCAGATCTCATGTTCTGGGAATTATCCTGGTAGCAATTTCTTTTTATACAGAGATGGCAAGGTTATCGCTTCACGGATAGCTCCAGAGAACAAAAACTCGGCCACATTCACCGCATCGGAGATCAGTGCAGGATATTGCTGGTGTAAATATACTAAACGCATTGACGGACGAGAGCTCACATCACCAGAGAGCGAGCGACTGCGAATCTTTATGTGGGGTAAGTTCGAGAGCCTGAACTCTCACCAAGTATCATATACTGACCCTTATGTCCAATTACAGCGATCATAGCCTTTCCCCCCCCATCCTCCCACTTGTTTCACCCGCGCTGTGACACAACTTTCTCCCCTTTCCTCCGCTCTCCAAACTTTCTATTCATCCCTCCCTCTCTTCACCACTCATTCTCTCTTCTTCACCACCCACAGCCTTTCATTGCTCACTCCCTCCAACACCCTTCGTTGCTACGCTCGAACTCTCACTCACTTGCACACCTCTATTCCTCCCTCCCTCTCAGACCCTATGTAACTTACTTTCTTCCACACCTTCTGCTCCTCTCTATACTACATACTCCCTTCCTCCATTCCCCTCTCCCCCACTTGCCCCTTCCTCCCACACTCTCTATTACTTTCTTCTGCACTCTCTGCTCCCTCTCTCCCATAGACTCTGTTGCTACATCGCTGCCACAAACTAACTCCCAACCGCACCTTCGCTCCCATAGCCTGTATTCCGCTTTCCATTCTGTGGAATCTGGCTTCCTCTTCAATGTGTGTTTGCTGTGTGATTCCATCCCTACTTCTGGCAGTGATTCTGATCATTTCACTCCCATCTCTGTGGTGTCGTTGCTTCTAAATCCTCTGTTTAATGGCCTGCGATCTTACACTGTTGATTACAAACATCTGAAGATCACTCGAGATGTACAGACTAAATTCCCGTCCTCCCGTCCCAGACTGGAGCTGTATGTAATCCCTTTAACCGGCCTCACCACCATCCATGTGCAACCCATTCTCAGCCATCGTTCTTCTTCACTCTCTGCAAAGAAACATTTACTCATTGTCTGTGCTGAACCATTCCCTCCACCTCTCCTCTTTCCACACGTGCTGACCACCTATTCAAGGCGGCGAAACAAGCAAATGGTCAGTTTTACTGTGAACTGATTCATTTTCGTGTCACCGATCGAATTATTGTACGATTATCTTTATTATTTTATAATTCCAGATCCGCACCAGAAACCCATAATTTCCATGAAGCCAGCTTCCCGGGTATTTGTGAGAGGGGAAAGCGCTGAGATCTCATGTGCTGGGAATTATCCTGGCAGCAATTTCTCTTTATACAGAGACGGCAATATTATCGCATCACGGACAGCTCCAGAGAATAGCAACACGGCAACATTCACAACATCGGAGATCAGGGCAGGAAATTATTGGTGTAAATATACTACACAGATGAACGGACGAGAGCTCACATCACCAGAGAGTGAGCGAGTGGAGTCACTCTGCGGGGTAAGATCGAGTGTGTGGATTCTATCACCAATGGTCACTCACTGCCCCCTGATATGTCTCAGGTCCTTACATTGAAAACAATTGACATCTCTCCCACTCACTCCCATCGTCCCACACAATATATCCCCCACTCCATCATTTCCTCCCTTCCTTTCATGACCTGTATTCCGATCTTCCCCACTCTCTCTCCACTCCCTCACACACCCACGGTTTCTCCATCCTTCCGCACACTACCGCCCACAGCTCCACTCTTCTCACACCCTCAATTGCCCTTTCCCTTCTGTGAAGATCTGGGCTCCTATTGAATGTATCTATACTATTTGATTCCAGCCCGGCTTCAGGAAGTGATTCCCATCACCACACTCCCCTCTCTTTTTTGTCGTTGCTCCTAAATTCTCTGTTTGACCCGCTTGTCGTGGTCGTGTTCTGTTGTTTAAAAGCACTCCTGAAGATCACACGAGACCTTTAGACTGAATTTCCGTCCTCCCTTCCCTTCCCAATCCCCCGCCTCACTGCCCTCCATGGCCACCCCGCTCGCAGCCGTCATTAACACACCGAGTGTGTAAAGAAACAAATGTTGAGGTCTGTCCTGAACCTGCCACTCAACCCCGCCCAATTCCCCTCGTCCTGACACCTCTGCAGGATGAGAAACAAGGAAATAGTCACATTTACTCGGACCTGAACTGTACTGATACCACACAGAGATTGTTGCTTCAATTATCGTTACTGCACTTTTATTGCAGATCCGATCCAGAAACCAACCATTTCCCTTCAGACAGACTCCCGGGTGTTTCTGAGATCGGAACGTGCTCAGATCACGTGTTCTGGGAATTATCCTGGCAGCAATTTTTCTTTATACAGAGATGGCAGGTTTATCGCATCACTGACAGTTCAAGAGAACAACAACAATGCAACATTCATCCCATTGGAGACCAGGGCAGGAAATTACTCGTGTAAATATACCAAACGCATGGACGGACGAGAACTCACATCACCAGAGAGCGAGCTCGTGCGAATCTCCTTGTGGAGTAAGTGCCAGAGCCTGGACTTTCACCAATGATCAGCTACTGCCCTTGTGTCCAAGAACAGCGATCACAGCTCTTCCCTCCATCATTCTTCTTGTTCCACTCACTCTGTGACACGAGTCTTTCCCCATTTCTCCCTCGCTCCACATCTTCCATTCATTCGTCCCTCCCTTCCTCCCTCACACTCTATTCATCCGCACCCATAGTCCTTTATTCCTCTCCCCATTCCATACCATTCCTCACAACCCTCTAGTTCTCACTCTAATGCACACCTCTATTCCTCCCTGATTCTCAGGAACTTTATACCTCACTTAATCCCACAACTTCTACTTCCCCCTATGTCGCCCACTTCCTTCCTGCATACCCTCTATTACTTTCCTCCCCACTCACCCCTTCATGCGCACAATGTCGGTTACCCCTTCTTTCACTCTCTCCGCCGTCCCTCCACACCGTCTTTTGCTACCACTCCACTACACTCTCCCATACGCTCCCTCCGTCCCACAGCCTCCATTCCTATTTAATTCCTGGAAATAGCTGCTTTCCTCTTGAATGTGCATGTAATGGCTGATTCCAGGCCCGCCTCAGGCAGTGAGTGGTCGCATCACTTCACGTACATTTGTTTGTTAAATCTTCTGTTTCATCATCTGCGATCTTATCCTGTTTATAACCACATCATAAAATCACACGAGATTTCCGAATTGAATTCCCGCTCACCCCGTCCCAGGCTGGAGCTGCATGTTATCCCAATCCCCGACCTTACCAACATCCATGTACACTGCATTCACAGTCGTCGCCCCTCCTCACTCTCTGCAAAGAAACATTTGCTGTGGATCGATCATGGACTTTTCCCTCAACCCCTCCACGTCCCACTCGTCCTGACAACCTATTCAAGATTGACAAACAAGCAATTGGTCACTTTTACTTAGAACTGATCCATGTTCGTGCCCAGAGCGAATGTTTGTGCGATTCATTTTATGATGTTATAATTCCAGATCCGCTCCAGAAACCCACCATTTCCTTCAAGCCAGATTTTCGGGTGTTTGTGAGAGGGGAAAGTGCTGAGATCTCATGTGCTGGGAATTATCCTGGTAGCAAATTCTCTTTATACAGTGATGGCGAGTTTATCACTTCGCAATCAGCTCCAGAAAATAGCAACACGGCAATATTTACCCCATCTGAGTTCAGGGAAGGAACTTACTGGTGTAGATATGCTGAAAATATGGACGGACGGGTGCTCACATCACCAGAGAGCGAGCGAGTGGGAGTCACTCTGTGGGGTAAGTGCGAATATCTGGACAACAGTGTCTGGATACCTGTTGTCACTCACTGCCCCTGACGTGACCCAGGTCCTTACACCAAAAACAGTAACCTCTCTTCCACTCACGCCCATCCCCATTCTCTATTACCCTCCACTGACTGGGAGGGCAATAGAGAGTCCGCCCTCCCCCCCGCATGGAATCCTGTAGCTCAGTGGTAAGAGTACTCGCTTTACAAGCGAGAGACCTGAGTTCAATTCCAGGCAAGGCGAAACCTTGGGCAAGTTTCCTTCCTAGACACGCCGAATAATAATCCCTCCAAAACCAAAAACAATAATAAATTGGTCATTTTCAATCTACGACTGTTTGTGGGACATTGTTGTGCGCAATTGGCTGCCGCGTTCGCCTACAAATATAAAGTTAGTTCACTTTACAGTGTATTCTGTGAAGCGCTTTGAGACGTTTAGAAGACGTGAAAAGCGCTATATCAAATGCAAAGTGTATTATTATTATTAACTTCCCCACACACTCCCTCCGTGTATCTCCTTCTCTCGCACAGCCTCTATTCGCCTTTACTTACTTTGAAGGTATAGCGTCCTCTTAAATGTATGTAATCTGTCTGACTTCACTCCCGGTTCAGGCAGTGAATCCCAACATCATGTTTCCCGCTGTCTGAATATGTAGCTCCTAAAAGCTTTGCTTTATCCCCTGTATGTGATTTTATCCTTTTGTTTAAAAACACGCCTGTAGAACCGATTTGAGATTAATATTGATTTCCTTCCTCCCTTTCCAGGCTGGAACTGTGTGTTATCCCGCTACCCTCCCTTGCCACCCCGCTCCCAGTCGTCCCTTCCCCACCCTCTCTGTAAAGAAGCACTTGTTGGAGCATATCCTGATCCTGCCCCTCATCCCCTTCCCCTCGTCCTGAACTCACAACCATTCTGAGAATAACAAACGGTCACTTTATCGCTGACCTGATCCAAGCCCTTGTTACAGAGCGAGTGCTTCTGAGATTATTTTCTCAGTATTCTAATTGTGTTTTTATTACAGATTCGCTCCAGAAACCCACCATTTCCATGACGCCAAATTTCCTGGTGAGAGGGAAAATTGCTCACATCTCGTGTTCTGGGAACTATCCCGGCAGCAATTTCTCTTTATACAGAGACGGCGAGTTTATCACATCACAACCGTCTCCAGGGAATAACAACACGGCCACATTCACCCCCTTAGAGATCAGTGCAGGAAACTACACCTGTAAATATACCACACTCGTAGACGGCCGAGAGCTCACATCATCAGAGAGCGAGCGAGTGGGAATCTCTGTTCGCGGTAAGAGCTGAGTAATATCTCACACAATAACCTGTTTGTCTCTTGACCATAAAGAGCTCCTGTTACCACCACTCTTTACAATAGAGATAACATTTCTATGTTATCTCTTGTTGTTGACTGGAGTGGTTTGAGTGGAGCGGAAACCCATCCCCAAGATGAAACATAATTCCAAATCCAAAATCCTGAGCGTTGTCCAAACGACAGGTGAAGAGTGTTTCTGCTTCCTTTCCCCAGACGGAGAGACGCTGCTGCCGAATCGTCACGTCTTTAAGGTGTGCTTTTCTGCGAGACAAGGTTTGGAGGCCCCATATCATGCTGTTATAGCACAGCTGATACTTAACAAGCTAAACCGCACAGCCTGTCATGAAGAGCAATGTGGTACACAACTCCTTCGTTTTCAGCGAGGACCACACAAACAGTTCCCTATTAAATGGGGTATTATACGGAACTGAGGGTGAAGAATCCCAGCTCCCAGTAAGCGATCTTCTCCTCAAATTGTTGCCGGTGATCAAGGCTGAACTGTGCTGTATCAGCAGTGCCTTGGAATACTACTGATCCGCCTGGATCAGTTTCCAGCCTGGAGACCACAATCAAAGTTGGATTCGATTCAAATTTTAAACAACTTTATTTGCAGCCAGGAGAGTGCCCCTATACAGATTCCCCCTCTCAGGGTCAAGAAAGTTTTCTCATCACGATAGAATGGTGGGGAATAGTGCTGTTTTCATTGGAAAAGAGAAAGTTGAGAGAAAACATTACTTTCTATAGAACTTTCACATCCGGATGAGATGAAACCTGATTGAGTTCTTGAACATGATACATTTTGGTACGTTGTATCTCTTTAAAGATGACAAATTGCTGCTTTTCCTTTTCCCTCACTAGCAAACTGGACCGTGATGCACACTGTAGGACTTTCAGTGGGGATTGTCACCGCGATAGTGATAACTGTGCTTATACTGGGCTTCTCTGTGTATAAGAGAGGTAAGTGGCCATAAATTTAGGATATAATTGTTGGAAATAAAGGAAAAGACAGCAATTACGTTCGTGGGGTAGGAAACTGCACTTGGCAACAAGTATGTGTGAAGGCCCTTTGACACTGGGAAAAAGAGAAGGATTCATAATAATAAAACTAGAATGCACAACTATTACTGAAGAATGTTTGAAATTTATCCATTTTGTAACTGCAGGTATAAACAACAGTTCGAGTGGGTAACGGTGAGAACATTTCTCTTCTAAATTCATTCTCTGTTCTTTCCCCAGGGTGTCCGAGCTGGGACTCGCTCCCCATTGGAGGTTTCTAATCTAATCCCATTCTCTACTCTCTGCTCATAGTCAGTGCTGGCGTTCACTCCCCCAATGGAGCTCACTGCTCTAATCCCACTCTATGCTCGTTTCAAATTTTGTTGTGCTCCCCCACAATTCGGCAGGTCCAGATAGTGCGGACTCGTCAATGGTGGCATGAAATTTACCTCATTGAGAGCTTTGTTTGTGGCGTGGAGGATGTTGAGTGAGGACTAGGTGAGGGGAGGGTAATTATGTTGGTTTCAAGTCTGCAAGCCAAACCACAAAGGGGAAGGATATTTGTAACTGAAAAGACGGTCGGAAACCTTGCAGGGCAGTGCCCTCAAAGGCAAACTATGTGGCTTTAACTGGTTGGACCGCAGCAGTTACCCCATTACACACTCAGATGCCATGCCTGAATCTCGCAAGCTTATAATAATAATCCTTGCATTTGATATAGCGCTTTTCACGTCGGGAGGACGTCCCAAAGCGCTTCACAGAACTCACTGTAAAGTGAATTGACTGTATATTTGAGGGTGAACGCGGCAGCCAATTGCGCACAGCAATGTCCCACAAACAGTCGTAGATTGAAAATGACCAATTTATTATTGTTTTTTTGGAGGGATTATTATTAGGCTCTGTGGGGAGTAAGGAAACTTGCAGAAGGTTTCGCCCTCTGCTTGGAATTGAACTCGGATCTCTCGCTTGCAAAGCGAGTGCTCTAACCACTGAGCTACAGGACTCCACAGGACTCCAGCTTGTGCCTAATCCTCATGGCGATTGGCTTTGCAGAAATACTCATTCTCACAAACACAGGAATTTCGGTGTGTAGAATGTTTAACTGCAATTTGCAATCAAGATAATGTGTTTCCACATGTTTCATGCAACTGATTGCCCTATCTACACCTATACGTCCAGCCCTACTTAAATCAACTCTCCTGTGATTACGGAAATAATTGCACAGCTTCACTTTCTCATCCAAATCACCACAGACCATCTCCACACAAACACGCTCCGTGGAATCACCCACCCCACTCACATTGACTCCCACCTCTCCCACACACCTTCGTATCACCGAGCTTTCTGACACAGAAACCTATTACGTTTTGCTGTTTCCAAATCAGGGCAGGACTCTGCGTTCAACCTTCGCTTAAACGGCTTTCAAAATCATCATCTGGAAAACTACCTGATGCTTTACTAACACGAGCAGCAGATAGATGTGCTGAACAGGACGCAACCATTTCACCCTCCCCCAGATGAGAGAAAATAGTTGGTGGTTAGTCCTGTGACAAGCCCAGGACTGAGCTCTGTAATCCTCCTCAGTAAAAGCAGGGAATCCATCGCTCTCTCCTCTCTGTGTTTTTCTTTCAGGAACACAACCTCAGCAGGCGACACATAAAACCAGCAAAGTCCCACCTGAGTTAAACGTTTTCTAGGTTTGATCCTACAGAGAGTGGAGCTGATCACAATCAGCCGTGTCCGCGAGCCCCACACAAACTGATCGTTTGCTGATGAGCTTCCCCCAAACCAGAGGCAATTTTCTTTAAGCCTCACTCTTGCTCTCTCACGCCTCATCTCTCTTAGTCTGTCCTACTGTCCATGAGTCAGCGTGTGTATATCTGTGTATCTTCTGCGTGTCTGTGTGTGATGTCTGCGAGACTGCCAATGAGTCTGTTTTACTCTTACGTTTCTGATTGCGCGTCTGTCTGTCATCCATTTCTCTCAATTTAAGCCGCTTCAAGAGTTCTGTTCTTCAGATGATAAACCCAGGTCCCGTCTGCCTGTTCAGATAGAAATTAAATATCCAACAGCATTACTTGAATACTGTATTTCTCACTCACGGTATCCTCCGCCAAATAAAATCTGACACTCACCCCATGACTCTTTGTGGGGCACTGTCGTGTGCAACTGATTGCCACGTTTCGCACACAAAGTAAAGTCACTTCATTGTGCAGTCTATCCTGCGAAGTACTTTCAGCCATAACGATGATGGTTAAGTGGTTATTTAAAATGAAAGGATTATTAATACATTACTCTTTGTATAATCATTACTATTGCCATTATCGTTGACAATTGCTCATAATTACCGATACCCTTAATAATATCAATAAATACCAGTGGGTGTTATTGAAAGGTGTCGGTTTTAAATCATGTTTGTGTTCGTTTGTGTGCTTCAGATGTGTGATTGAGAACCTATGAATATTCATTCCTCCAATGATGGCTTGTATCCATTTTACTGGCATAGTGTCAGCCTAGCTCAGCACTGTGTCATTACAGCTCACCACTGATTCAGCCCATTGTAGGCAAAGCCCAGCTCAGGCCCTGTGTCATCCCGACAGAGTCTATCTAAGCCCTGTGTCAACCCATATCTGCCCTCTGTCAGCTCAGCTAAGTATTGTGTCAACCGAGCACAGCCCTATGTCAGTACAGCTCAGCCCTGTATCAGCCCAGCTCAGGCCTCGTGTCTCGACTGAGCCAGAAGATCGTGGATTTAACACCAAGTCGCGACTTTGGCAATACTCAAAAAGAGAAGAGAGTGTTCTTTCATTTTCGTGGCCGATATTGTTCGCTCACTTTAAATAATTATTTAATAATAGTTGAAGCATTTGCTTCGGCTCCATTTATATCAGAATGAGGTATCGAAGCGCTTGGCATGACTTAGTATAGAGTAGAGTGACTGTGTCTTTTTGGGACGTTGCTTGTGCACAATTTGGCGCTATACTTGGTTGTAAAGTTCTTACACTTTATATTGAATGTTTGTGTCGGTTTTTCTGTGTATGTGTGTGTGTCTCAGTGTTTGTGTATGTATGTGAGTATGTGTGGAATTGTGACTGCGTGTGTGTCTATCTGTTTGTGCGTGTTCATGTGTGTGTAGGCTTTACATTCAAACAGCTTCTTTCAGCTTAGGAGAATATCAGAAATACCAGGTTACTTGGAGGTGCATTTATCGTCGAAAAATTTACCTGATTCACCAGTCAAGAATGCTAACATCCGCGGTACGTCTCGGGGACGCTGGTGTGAGAAGACACATATATGCACAATCACACACACACCCTATCAGACTCACACCTACAAACACATGCGCACACACTCATTCACAGACACCCACACACAACCACATGTTCATTATCATTATCATACCTACAGACACTCACACGTACATATAAACTCACAGACTCACACATACACAAAAGAGCTGTGGGTTGGGATCCCCGTGGAGGAATGGATCGGGTGGGGGTACCTTTCCACCTTATCCTCATCAAAACTGATCGCTGGGCTGTTTGCAGGGGGCGGTGAGGGGTTTCGGGGTGTGATGGAGAGAGCGATGAAGAGCGACAGAGACAAAGCGACCAAGTGCGATACAGATAAGAGGTTGAATGAAACGGAGAGAGAATGGTAGATATTGAATAAGACATGGCCAACGTACGAGAGATTGAGTGAGAGAGAGAATGCACGAGATGAGTCTGTGAGAGAGACAGGGGAAGAAACAGTGATTTGGAGACCGAGAGCGATAAAAAGCGAGCCTGTGTGATAGACTGTGAGACACAAATTGAATGAGAGAGAGGTAGATTGACAAAGTGAGAGAAAAAAAGAGCGAATTCGAGTGAGAGTGGGTGTTAGATCAGTAATATTATTGCTTATTTTACATACTGGGCCAACAGGAAGAGCGCGAAGAAGAGCGGTTGAAAGATAGAGATAGAGTGATTGACAGAGAAAGAGTATGAGCGATTCTGAAAGCGAGGATCCTCATCCTCACCTACAAGGCCATTCACGGCCTTGCTCCCTCCTACCTCTCCCACCTACTATCCCCCTACCTACCTGCCCGTACCCTCCGTTCCTCTGGCTCCGGTCTGCTCCACGTCACCGCCCCAACCGCCCTACCATCGGTGGTCGGGCCTTCAGCCTCTCAGCCCCCAGGCTCTGGAACTCCATCCCCCAGTGCCTTCGCCTTGCTTCCTCCCTTTCCTCCTTCAAGGCCGGTCTCAAAACCTTTCTCTTTGACCGAGCCTTCAGCTCCCCTCTCGACTCTCTTCCCCCTCCTCGCTCCCTCCCTTCCCTCCCCTCACCCTGACCATTTCCCCCCTCCTCGCTTCCTCCCTTCCCTCCCCTCACCCTGACCATTTCCCGCCTGCTCGAGTCATGACCCAACTGTGCAGCGCCTTGGGACGTCCTCCTGACGTGAAAGGCGCTTTATAAATGGAATCTTGTTGTTGTTGAGGGGGCTAACAGATATAGAGTGATGGAAATTGGGAACTAGTGCAGTTAACTTCACTAACCTGTCGTAAACTTTAATTTGATTGCTAAACCGCTGTACGCATTCATTTGTTTGATGAAATGTTTAATTTTAATTACATCTAAGCTTGCTAATCTTTTATTACATATTGTTCAATTTGGGTCAGTTCGTGCTTCACCACAGAGTCAGGAATCAAATGGAGTTTATGTTTGGCGGTTTCCAGCTTTGAAACTAGCCTTTCAAAGGCTGTTAGAGAGAAAAAAGAAACCAGCCATCAATCAGAAATAAGGTGCACTTGACTGCGGCGGTTTCCGAGCCTTTGATGCCATAAAATAATTGTATGCAGTGTTACATAGCCCTGACGTACAAAGAGAGAATATTTTGCAAATGGCCGCTCAGAGATCGGTCTGGTTGACGTGCTCTCCCACGCATTCTGAGTGCTGATCATCTGATGTTATACATCATTGGGAAAATCTACCCTTGAGCATCCGTTGGCTTCGCTTTCTGGGAGTCGGCACAGACACAGGCACAGGCAATTGACTCCTTCTGTGCTGTACAATTCAATGATTCTATGTTTGTGTTACCATTTCGGCGCCAAGGAGACGCATTTATCGTACCACAAAGAAGGGTAAACGTGAGTTGGGTAATCCGGATTACGAAAGTTTTCGGGAAAGTTTGCCTGACAAGTGCACTCAGTACCATCATCTGCAGATTTTCATGGTTAGAATCCAGCAGTAGCCTAACAACACAACAGAGTATGCGAGAAAACACCGTTTTGCCATCTTATGCGTTAAACTGTTTGCAATTGGTTTGCCTGGAAGCATCCTTCCAGTGAGAGACTGCATATTGCATTCCAACAAATAGATATTCCCTTATCGATTGCAGAGAACAATTCGGGTTTAGTCTGAATATTCTCAACCGTTATAAGTTAGAACGTGAAACACAGCTGAGCAAAATGAAAATAGTGAGCCTTGCAAACAGCTCAGGTCAATACGATATAACATGCAGGAGTCTGGTGTGTCTATCCGGTAAAGTACCCCCAGTGCTTACGATGGCGCTGTTTGTGTGTGTGAAAAGCTGTAATGTGCCTTCTGTAAAATTGTTTTTTTCAGAAGCCAGGCCAAGGATATCAATAAAAGGTTTTAAAAGCAATTATGAACACACACATACATAAGCAAGCATTACACCCGACGCATCATCATTACTCGTCGCGCTTAAATAACTACTAAAGCACTATCTTAACAAGATACACTAAATACCACAATTCAAAGCATAAAAGCTTCTGAGATATGAGAGGTGCCAAAATGATTTCTAACTGTTTTGCATGTATATTGGCTGCGTGTTTTCTTAAGTATGAGAGATACTGCCGAGCAGGGAGGCAATCGTGACGGAGTTCTAAGGCTGATACAGAAGTTAAACACTCTCTGCTGTGTGCTGCTTGTTACAAATGTTCTGGCTTGCTTATGGCTTGTTTCTAATCGTAAAAGTCTCGCATTCTTCTCTTTGCGGTCCACTCCAGCGATAGCTGTACTGGTCCTATTTCGCTCATATGCAACCTTCTTCCTTTCCGTTGGTGTCCGTCCGCTTCCTCTCCTCAGAAGCTCGAAATCCTATAAGTTTTGGCTACCTTTCTTACACACGTTTTCGCCAGCCATCTGTATTATACTTCCTTTCGTCTCGTTATTTCTTTCTCCTCTCTGCACTTTTTCCAGGGATTATTTCCCTATCTTGAAGTTGTTGCTCCTGCTATCAGCTAGTGAGTCCTCAGCAAAAGAACAATACGCCTCCTATTCCATCTTATCTAGTCTCACCAAACCACCTGACTCCATGTCCCTCAAGTTTCAGTCCTTCTTTCTATCTCTGTCCATGTGACCTGCTCACTTTAAAATTTTCTCAGTTTAAGTTGCTGGTTATCCTCCCATTCATGCTCCTGTTCCAATTTTCCCAGGTTTCTAACAGTCCTGCAGCTAGGACACCTGCCCTTGTAAACGCAATTGGCCTACCATCCAACCTCCAGATCCAGCTGTCCTTATCTTCCCTGGTCATCGTTCGCATTCCAGTGTACTCCTGCCTAGCTCTGTGTCTCTTTGCTAGGAGGTTGTGTTGAGATAAGAGTCTTGAGACGGGTCTTGCAGGATCGGGATGATAGGGTCACTCGCAAAAATAATCCATATGCTGCTAAAGTTAAAACTGTTGAAAATATTCTCCTTTATTAAATGCACTGAATCACAGAGATCAGCTCCTACAATTTCTAGTATATCGATTGAATTGCTTGAATAACCTAAATCTCGATTGTGCAATAAATATCCCGAAGTATGTCATTCACAGGGTTACATAGTATATATCATTAATCAGAGCTTACTATGACTCACTCAGCAAGTCAGACCGGTTAGCTCAGTTGGTGATAGCGTGGTGCTGATAATGCCAAGGTCGCCGTTTCAATCCCCGTACGGGCCATGATTTTAATTGCTGCCCATTATGCTACATTAGTATCAGTAGTGCTGTCAATAAAAACAATAATCTTTACAATTGATATAGCGCCTTATCACGCCTTCGACATGTCTCAAAACGCTTCACAGAATATACTATCAAGTGATTTTATTATATGTTTAGTGGGCGAAAAGCAGCAGCCAATTTCACACAGTAGTTTCCCACCAACAGTCGTGGATTGAAGTGACAATCTTACTACTTTTATTTAACTTACTATAATTATTATTATTATTGAAGGCATTATTACCCCAGAAAAGCGATTCGCCAATCAACTAAGAACCGGGATACTACTTGCTGCTTGCTAAACAACGGTAAACAATTAATTGAAAACCGTAGCGCTGTGAATCGCATTTGCGATACGGAATATACATAATACTTTTTATTGAAAACATAATTTTCACCCAAAACAAGCGCTGCGGGCAAATCCCCGTTCTAATACACCGCCTCATCTGTATGAGAGCACTTTAAAATAAAGTGAACATCGAAATGTAAATCAAAACGACTATTAGAATAACCTTCCGTACTTCACAAAAACTCTTTTTTCTAACCCATTCTAACCCATTCGAGGCTGCTGATTTTATTGGGTATACTCATTGGAACATGGACATCGGCAACGTAACAATAATAATACACAGAATATCTGATTAAACATAACAATGCAGCTAAATATATTCACTGGACAATTTGAAAACAATTTGATCTCCAAGATTTGAGGAGTTTCGCTGCACTCCTCCGTCTCTATCACCGGGAATAACCTCGCCGCTCTACTCTGCTTCTAACACTGGGATGAGCTTCGCTGCTCTCGACTGTCTCTCACACTGGGATGAGCTTCGCTGCTCTCCTCTGTCTATAACACTGTGGTCAGCCCCACTGCTCTCCTCTGCTTCTCCCACATTTCAGCTTTGCTCACACATACCTACAGCTCCATCATTAGCACTGAAGGCACATTACAGGATCTCAAAGAGACATCCACAGCGCCATCCTGAGCACCGGAGACACAATGCAGCCGCACACAATCGCACCTACAGCGCCACCCTCAGAACTGGCGCTCAATTACAGCTTCGTACACAAAGACACAGACACATACACATTACATACATCAGCAAATTGAGCTCAGGAGGCACATCACACGCTTTAGCTATCCCACAACGCACCTTCAGCACTGGGGCACATTAGAGGCTCTGTCTTCTCTCTCTTTCTCACACACACACACGCACATGGACATACACAGCCACAAACACGCAGCGCTACCATCAGCTCTCGGGACACAAAACACTCTTTCACGCACAGCGCCACCCTCAGCACTGGGACACATAACCAATGAGAGGCACCAAACATTTTGCCCGTTAGGTGGCCGTGATATGGACTTACTGCATTCCATTTTGCTCAGCAGTATGCCATGTTCGAATAAGAGTATCCAAACCAAACGCTGATTGTTCAATGCAAATAAGATACACATGAGGATTCCCATTTATTGAAGTGGAATTTCCAAGAGGTGTATCCTGATTTACCAATTTCAGATAACAAAAGACGTAAATTAGCAAGACTGTGCTTTGAGGTACTACTGGACCATATCCATGTAAATCCGCAGAGGTTGATCTTGAGAACATTCCCAGTGTTTATGCAATCCAGACTACTCAATTTAAGATTACACTCCTTGAGTGTAGGAAACGTGAGCTTTGTTGTGGCTGAATTTGCAACAAAATCACAGAAGCATATAATTCTACGGCAAACAGTGAGGCAATTCAGCTCATCGTCCCAGTGCCTGTGCTGGCTTTCTGAAAGAGCCAAATGACTCACAAGAGTAGAGTTTTACGAAGAGGTGTAACGATAGATGCTCCATCTATGTAATGTTTCGTAGAGTGCCGCAGCTCTACCGGTTCATGGAGCGTCTGTTTGCACAACAAACTCGTCAGGACTTAGCAATACTGCACAAAGTAGGGCATCAAAATATTTCTGAAACCCCTCAGACGCGTTCACCTTATATCTCATTTATAGATGCTTTCTTTGTCAGATTGGTTAGCTGGGCGACCAACCATCTTAGAAACATGGATAAAACACTTTGTTAATTACATGTTAATCCCAACAACAACAAAAAAAAGCCCTGAACAAAGGCCTGTGATTTTGCAGAGGGAACGTATCATTGCAAAAATATCATTTCGTTTGCTAAAGTCTTCAGTTGTGCAATCCCCAGGGATATTGCCCCAGTAATTGGTTTTGGATTTCCCAGAGTGTATTTGCTGTGGTTCACTATCAGGCCTTGAGGGAATCCAAACTGATGGCATCAAGCGAGCCGTTGGTTGGCTTCATATCGGACAAGATACATGTGAGAGAAGGGAGGTATACCGCGTCATAGGGGCAGAAGAATGAGTAGCGGCTCAAGTGTGAGAAGGAAGTAGGATTGCGATGCCAGTGAGCAATGTCTCTGGTGGAACGGCTGAGCATTACCAGTGCTGCTACGAGTGACTGTTAGTGCTGGAAATAATGATCATTGTCCATAACACTAATAATAATAGGTATGAATTAAGTATGAATTAAGGTACGAATTAAGAAAGCAACCCCCCTTCGTTTACCCCTCACCCCGAAACTCTGAGACACCACCCTGTGTGAAAGGCGCAATAGAAGTGCAAGTTATTGATGTTGTATCCGGCTCTTTTTCCTTTCTGGTTGACTTAGTGACGTCGCAGTAATCGCGAGAACAATGACGCTTTCAATCGCCCCAGCAGAGCACTAACACCATGGTGACCAGCTCAGCACTAACACCATGGTGACCAGCTCAGCACGAGTCCCATGGTGACCAGCTCAGTACTAAACCCAAGGTGAGCAACTCAGCACGAGCACCATGGTGACAAGCTCAGCACTACCACCGTGGTGACCAGCTCAGCACTAGCACCATGGTTACCAGCTCAGCACTAACACCATGGAGACCAGCTCAGCACTAGCACCATGGTCACCAGCTCAGCAGTATCAGCATGCTGACCTCCTCAGCACTAACACCATGTTGACCAACTCAGCACTAACACATTTTGACAAGCTGAGCACTAATTCCATTGTGACGAGCTCAGCACTAGGCCCATGATGACCAGATCAGCACTAACACCATGGTGACTAGCTCAGCACGAACACCATTGCGATCAGCTCAGCACTAATACCATGGTGACCAGCTCCGCACTAGCACCATGTTGACCAGCTAAGCACTTGAATCGTAGTGAGCAGCTCAGCACTAAACCCATGTTGACCAGCTCAGCACTAGCACCATTTTGACCAGCTCAGCACTAACTATATGGTGAACAGCTCAGCACTATCACCATGGTGACCAGCTCAGGACTAACACCATGCTGACCAGCTCAGCACTAACACCATGTTGACCAGCTCAGCACTAACACCATGTTGACCAGCTCAGCACTAATAACATGTTGACCAGCTCAGTACTATCACCATGGTGAGCAGCTCAGCAATAACACCATGGTGACCAGCTCCGCAATAACACCATCGTGACCAGCTCAGCACTAGCACCATGGTGACCAGCTCAGCACTAGCACCATGGTGACCAGCTCAGCAGTACCAGCATGGTGATCTCCTCAGCACTAACACCATGTCGACCAACTCAGCACTAACAACATGGTGACCAGCTCAGCACTAACTCCATGGTGACCAGCTCAGCACTAACACCATGGTGACCAGCTCAGCACCAACAACATGGAGACCAGCTCAACAGTAACACTATGATAACCATCTCAGCACGAACATCAAGGTGACCAACTCAGCAGGAACACCAAGGTGACCAGCTCAGCACTTAAAAATTGGTGACCGGCTCAGCAGTAACAGCATGGTGACCTGCTCAGCATTAACACCATGGTGAGTAGCTCAGCACTAACACCATGGTGAGCAGCCCAGCACTAACACCATGGTGAGCAGCTCAGCACTAACGACATGGTGAGCAGCTCAGCACTATCACCATTCTGACAAGCTCAGCACCAGCTGCACGGTAACCAGCTTAGCATTAACTCCATGGTGACGAGCTCAGTACTAGCCCCATGGCGACCATCTGCACTAACACCATGGTGACCAGCCAGGCACAAGCACCATTGTGACCAGCTCAGCAATAGAATCATGGTGACCAGCTCAGCACTAACACCACCGTGACCAGCTCAGCACTAACACCACGGTGACCAGCTCAGCCCTAACACCATGGTGACCAGCTCAGCACTAACACCTTGGTGACCAGCTCAGCAATAACACCATGCTGACCAGCTCAGCACTAACACCATGCTGACCAGCTCAGCACTAGCACCATGGTGACCAGCTCAGCACTAACACCATGCTGACCAGCTCAGCACTAACACCATGGTGACCAGCTCAGCACTAACACCATGGTGACCAGCTCAGCACTAACACCATGGTGACCAGCTCAGCACTAACACCATGGTGACCAGCTCAGCACTAACACCATGGTGACCAGCTCAGCACTAGCACCATGGTGACCAGCTCAGCACTAACACCATGGTGACCAGCTCAGCACTAACACCATGGTGACCAGCTCAGCACTAACACCATGGTGACCAGCTCAGCACTAACACCATGGTGACCAGCTCAGCACTAACACCATGGTGACCAGCTCAGCACTAACACCATGCTGACCAGCTCAGCACTAACACCATGCTGACCAGCTCAGCACAAACACCATGTTGACCAGCTCAGCACTAATAACATGTTGACCAGCTCAGTACTATCACCATGGTGAGCAGCTCAGCAATAACACCATGGTGACCAGCTCCGCACTAACACCATCGTGACCAGCTCAGCACTAGCACCATGGTGACCAGCTCAGCACTAGCACCATGGTGACCAGCTCAGCAGTACCAGCATGGTGACCTCCTCAGCACTAACACCATGTTGACCAATTCAGCACTAACAACATGGTGACCAGCTCAGCACTAAGTCCATGGTGACCAGCTCAGCACTAACACCATGGTGACCAGCTCAGCACCAACAACATGGAGACCAGCTCAAGAGTAACACTATGATAACCATCTCAGCACGAACATCAAGGTGACCAGCTCAGCAGGATCACCAAGGTGACCTGCTCAGCACTAACACCATGGTGAGTAGCTCAGCACTAACACCATGGTGAGCAGCCCAGCACTAACATCATGGTGACCAGCTCAGCACTAACGACATGGTGAGCAGCTCAGCACTATCACCGTTCTGACAAGCTCAGCACCAGCTGCACGGTAACTAGCTAACCATTGACTCCATGGTGACGAGCTCAGTACTAGCCCCATGGCGACCATCTGCACTAACACCATGGTGACCAGCTCAGCACAAGCACCATTGTGACCAGCTCAGCAATAGAACCATGGTGACCAGCAAAGCACTAACACCATGGTGACCAGCTCAGCACTAACACCATGGTAACCAGCTCAGCACTAACACCTTGGTGGCCAGCTCAGCACTAACACCACGGTGACCAGCTCAGCACTAACACCATGGTGACCAGCTCAGCACTAACACCATGGTGACCAGCTCAGCACTAACACCATGGTGACCAGCTCAGCACTAACAACATGGTGACCAGCTCAGCACTAACACCATGGTGACCAGCTCAGCACTAACACCATGGTGACCAGCTCAGCACTAACACCATGGTGACCAGCTCAGCACTAACCCCATGGTGACCGGCTCAGCACTGACCGCATGGTGACCGGCTCAGCACTGACCGCATGGTGACCGGCTCAGCACTAACACCATCCTGACCAGCTCAGCACTAACTCCATCGTGACCAGCTCAGCACTAACATCATGGTGACCAGCTCAGCACCAACAACATGGAGACCAGCTCAGCAGTAACACTGTGATAACGTGAAAAGCGCTTTATCAAATGCAAGGATTATTATTATTATTATTACCAGCTCAGCACTAACATCATGGTGACCAGCTCAGCACTAACATGATGGTGACCAGTTCAGCACCAACTCCATGGTGACAAGATCAGCACTGATATCATTGTGACCATCTCAGCACGTTCACCACGGTGACCAGCTGTTCACTTTCACCACAATGACCAGCTCAGCAATAACGCCTTTGTAACTAATTGTGATTGATCAAAGTCACAGCCCAGGTGCAGTGAGGCACTATACAGCGCCTCTGTTATCACTGTCCCTTGCTTTAGCATCAAGATGGTATATGTCAGTCCGCAAGCTCTCACCGTGACAGTTATTTGCTAGCTGGTTTAACCACCGAGAACCTCCAGTTGTAAGTGTTATCTAATTTAATATCCTGCGTTGAAGTATGAACTGCAACACATTTCCTTGTAAATAGTAAAACGTTATAAAAGATTAGCAAGCATATACATAATCAAAATTACACATTTATTCGAATCACATTTATGTTTACAAAGTGTTCGTAATCAAATCAAAGTTTACCGCAGATTAGTAAAGTTCACCGCAATTGGTTAATCGGATGAATATATTGGCTTGGATGTTGGAATCGCTCAGGTACGGTTACCATCAGCTGTTTATGAATAAAGAACACAAGCCGTCAAACAACAACTATTAGAGCTGCAGCTGTGCATATTCAATAGTTTCCTACACTTTACCCCTTTTTCTCTGTCCTATCATAAACTTTTCACCTCTTCCTCCCTCTCTCGGTTACTCATCTCCCTCCCGCTTTTCCTCCTTCCGCAATCCCACCCCAACTCCAAACACAGATAATCTCTATTCTCACACTCTCTTAGCCCTCGTAGTCTCTACTTCATTCCCTCAGCCATTCCCCCTCTCTAACCCTCTCAAACTCAATCTTTTTCTCAATCGCCCTCTCGCTTTACCATTCTCAATCTCTCCATCCAATCCCTATCTCTGTCCTTCTGTAACATTCTTGTTTCTCTCTCTCTGCGAAACGCTCCCTCTCAATCATTCTCTCCTTCTCTCGCTCAGCCGCCCCCCTGGTACTTCTCAATCGTACACTATCACTCTCCTCCTCTCAATCATTCTGTTCCGCTCTCTTACATTGACTCTCGCTCTCACACACTCTTAATAATAATAATAATAATCCTTGCATTTGATATAGCGCTTTTCACGTCGGGAGGACGTCCCAAAGCGCTTCACAGAACACACTGTAAAGTGAATTGACTGTATATTTGTGGGCGAACGCGGCAGCCAATTGCGCACAGCAATGTCCCACAAACAGTCGTAGATTGAAAATGACCAATTTAATTATTGTTTTTAGTTTTGGAGGGATTATTATTAGGCGTGTGGAGTAAGGAAACTTGCCCAAGGTTTCACCCTCTGCCTGGAATTGAACTCAGGTCTCTTACTTGCAAAGCGAGTGCTCTAACCACTGAGCTACAGGACTCCACTGAGCTACAGGACTCTTCCCACAAGCATTCTTTATCTCCCCTCTTCCACTCTCTCTGCATCACTCTATCTCTTCTCTCCCCTTCTCTCCCGATCTCCCTCACATTCTCTCTCTGTCAACCGCTCTATATCTCTCAACCACTCTCCTTTGTGGCTGCCCGTTGGAACATCCCGTAAATTATGCAATAAAATTTCGGATTACAACGTTCACTGTCACCCAGTCTCGTTCTTTGCCTCTCTCTCTCACATCCTGCCTCACTCTTACTCAATCTCTCAACGTGTCTCACACGGGCTCTCATTCTTTTTATCTCTCCCTCTGATGCTGTCTCAACCTCAGACTCTCTCTCTCTTTCTCTCTCTCCCTCACTGTCTCGCTCTCTCACTCACACTCAATCAGTCTCGCTCTCAACCAGTCTCTCTGCCTCTCTCTCGCTCTCTCACACACACTCAGTTTCTCTCTTAGTCTGAGTCCCACTGTCAATCTCTCAAACTATCTCTCACACTCAGTCTCTGTGTCTCTCACTCAATCTGTCTTTATCTCTCTCTCTGTTACTCTGTCTCCCCTTCACTCATTCTTTCTCAGTCTCGAACACAGTATCTATCTGCGTTAGGGTGACAGGTGATGTGAGAGCACCATTGTAATCAGACTAAATCTGGTATTGAATATAGGCGACGATGCGGAGATGGAGTGAGGAGAGTGAGAAACTCATATCCGCTAGCCTCCGCGCTAAACTCTCACTGTGGCGTAGACAGGACCTTCTTCCTCATCAGCTTCACGGCCATTACTACTCCTGTTTCCTAACGTCAAATTGACGTAGATGATGTCAGCGTCCTGCAAACGGGCCAACAATTAACACATCTGCTGGAGTTCAGTGAGAAAACACCTTCCGCCAACGCCTCCCACACACATGCGATCCCTACGGATGTTAAAATGCATGCAAGTGTGATCAAGTAAAGTGATCCTTGTTAAATTCCCTCCTAAATAAAGAGGAGCCGATAGTAATGATAATATTCTTGCATTTACGTATTTCCTCTGATGTGAATGGCGCTGCTTCTATGTAAGACGTAAATATACACACAGACGTATACAGATATACAGACTCACATTCACACACACAAACACACACACACACATACACACACAGGTATACGCACAAGCACTGACAAACACTAAAACTAGCTAACAGACCGACACAGATCCATTCACAGACAGACACACACAAACATGGACAGACAAACACACAAATATATGTTTTGCATGGTTCTCAGTTTGCGAGTATGACTGAAAGTGGTTTACAACACTTTCTATCAATGGTAGGGACAGTAAAATCATAACCCAATGCAGCAACCAAATTGTGCACAGAAACGTCCCTGCAACTCACAGTCACTCCTCTATATAATAAATCTTGTGAAGTGCTTTGAGATATCCTCATCATGTAAAAGTAATTATACCGAAAGCAAAAAATATTATTATTTTGATGAAAATAGCGAGCATTTAGTGTCGGCCAAGATAATGGGAGATACGCCATTCTCTTTCACAGTAATGTCCAAGAATCGACTTCGGCTTAAACCGATGGCTTTCTGGCTTAGTCGACAGTGCTGCCGGCTGATCCAGGCTGAAGCAGAGCCTGAGCTGTGTTGAGCCAGGTTAGTATAAGGCCTGAGCCAAACTGACAGATATTCTGAGCTCGGCTGTACAGGAACTGAGCTGGGCTGACAACGTGCTGAGCTGGGCTAACACAGGGCAATGATGCTGTCACTACTCACCGCTGCAGGCGCCGTCCGTGGAGCCTTTCTCACCGTTGCATCTGAAACAACGGAAACTGGATTTAACACAAGCACAATTCAATAATCTCATTATGATTGAATAGTATTATTAAGGATAATAATATCATTCAATCGTAGTGAGATTATTGAATTGAATAATAATAATATTATTAATGACAATTAATAATTAAGAACGATAATGCCGATACTAACCAACGGTAATACATAGATAATCAGTGCATTTGAAAAAAAATACTCATCACGACAACGAGATGTCGCAAAGCGCTTCAAAAGATTGACGATATATTGGAGTTACTGTGTTTTTTGTGAGTGAATCGCGGCAGGCATTAATGCCAGCAGCCCCACTAACTCACTCACATTATGTGATCGATTTTTCTCTGAGGGACTGTTGGCCAGATAGAGATGGTTTGCCAGGACAGACAAATGCTCTTCTTGAAGAGCGACGTGAGATCTTTAATAGCCACCCAAACAGGCAGAAGGGTCCTCAGTTAATTGTCTCATCTAAAGGACATGACAGTTTAAGTGGCTCAAATTGAGAGGAGCGATTGACTGTCAGACAAATAGAAGAAAAGACAGGCAGATACACAGACAGACGCGGAGAGACAAAGAGAGAAGGAGAGTGGCAAAGACACAGATAGACACACAGTGGATACACAGACAGACTAAGCAAGAAACTGATTGGAGACAAACAGACATACAGACTAAGAGACAAGGGGAGCGGCAGAGCCAGAGAGAGAGGATACTTAATAATATTATTAAGCATTTAAAAGATTAAATTAATGATCATTAATTATCATGCATGCGTTCGTGCACAGCAGCCCCAAAAACGCACAGACACAGTAGGAACGATATTTTTTTTTCTGGGGAATTGCTGGCGGGGGAGAGATTGTTGGCCGGGAGAGACAAATTCTCTTTTTGAGCACCGCGGGTTCTGTAAGATCCACCAGAACAGAATTTAAAAGACCATGGTTTGTCGTCACATCTGAAGGACAGAAAAATTTGAAGTGTCTCATTTTGCCTGAAGCGATTGACAGTCAGACACACAAACAAATATGTAGACAGATAAACATACAGACAGGCAGACAGTTAGCCACGCAGACAAACTAAGAAAAAAGGAGAGTGGCAGATGCAGATTGTCATTTAGTAAGACACAAAGACAGACAAAGAGAGAAGGGAATTTGAAACAAGCAGACACCTAGACTAAGATACAAGGGGAGAGGTAGAGCCAGAGAGATGCTAAGAGGACAATAAACTCTGGTTTGTGGGAGATTCATGAGCAAGCAATAGCTTTGTGTGGTGCTCGGGCAGATGGCTGACCAGGCCATGTCATCAAATACTTTCCACCTGGACTGAAACCCAGGAAATCTATCACTCACATGTAACGTTGCTGGTTTGTGGGACGTCGCCCGTGACTAAATTCCTGTAAAAAAAAACAGAGAGTTGTGAGCGATGAATTCTCTGTTGTTTCACTGGAGAGTAAAACAACCCCGTCCTTGTCAAAGGACTAACCGGAGCTGGTGGGGGTCGAGGGTTGGGGTAGGAGTGTGGAGGGGTGGTGGCAGTCAAGTGTCTGACCAGTGGGGAAATCCATCATCATTGTTGCAAGTATCCATACCAGACAGTGAGTTCCAGTCATGCTTCCTACACATGGGAATTCCTGAGATTCCAATGAATGTGGAGTACATCTGCGAAACTAGTCACCAAGAGGATTAGACACAGGCTGGCGAAACTCAGGGTTTGGCTACCTCAAAGTGTGCACTGGCGTAACTGTCGTGGAACTACCAGCTAAAACCACATAGATTGCTGCTGTGAGTTCTGTCTGGCAAAGTTCCTTCTGCTTCTCGAGTTAGGACCACCCTACCCGTTGCCGGTTTGTTTTGCAGGGTAACAGGAGCTGATTAGGAGGATTTATTGCCCCAATGACTGGTCTGCCCTACGAATCTTGCCGATGTGTGTTGGAGTGAGCAGCTTTACAGGCAGTATGAGAGAGCACATATGTGATTAAAGTGGAGAGCTGAAATGGGGTGCGAGCACCAGCAAAAACAATGGGGTTCGAGCAGGAATAGGATTTTAGTATAGAGAGCTCCAATGGGGGTGGTAGTACTTGCACAGGCAGGATGTGTGTGTGCATTAAATAGAGGAGAAATATACTCACCTTTCCCCTCTTGGACTGTTCTGTTTACCTGCAAGTACCAACATGTAATAAATATGAAATATTCATCATTACTGGATATACATTTCGTGGTTTTATTAATAATAATGCTCCCCTTTCATCCAGCGTCCAAAGACATTCACAGGGCCGCTTACCAAGAGCAGTCGCCACCTCCAACCCTCCACGGATTACCGACAACGGTGGACGTGCCTTCAGCCACACAGCCCCGCACTTTGGAATTACATTCCAGATTTCATCGGGTTTACCCTTCGCTCCCACCCTCAAATCCCAAGATCCATCATTTCAACAGCGTCGAACAATATTATTATTATTATTATTCAGTGTAATGACACTGTAAATCATTACGATAGCTTATTGTATTATATTCTCTGTTATATTTTGCTTTGAAACGTAATCTGCTGACTCTAGCGGAATTCATTTTGCTTTTTGGTACACAATGTGACAGAACAGGGTCTGTTCAGACAGTCTTCTCCTGCATTGGTTTTGATCAAGATTAAATAACAATAATAATCCTTCTACTTGATGCAGTGCCTGAATACCATGTCGATGTGTCTCTACGAGCTTCAGATGACTTACTGAAGCTGAAGTGATTGTGCATTTTTTAAAATTGAAATGCGGCAGCCAATTGCACACAGCAGTGTACCACAAATAGCCATGGAGAGAGTGAACAATTTATTGTGGGGATTGTTGGCCAGGATACTGAGGGGAACCCCTTGCTGTTTTCCAATGGTGCTGCAGGATGTGTAACATCCTCATGATCTGTCAGACAGGACATCGGTTTAACGGTCTAACCGTTGGTACAGACGGATGAACTTAACATTAGAACAATATTTTCAAACTGCAGTAGCTTCTACACTGGTTATTGATTACAGTGATCTCAAACCAAGAAGATTCTTGGCTACAGCCTATGATGCACGATATTGTCACATACTCTAAGTTAATTGGGGAACTGCCCATTGCCGATTGTGCTATCATCAACAGTGTTATGTGTTTCTAACTCAGAACCGTCATGTTGTCTAATCTCTCCCAAGAATAAATGAGTTGACAAAAAGCGAAAAGTGATTTGGTATCTCTGTTCTCGGCTCCACATCTGCACTGATTGACATAGCAGAACACCAAAACAAAGTGCACAGATCCATTGCTGTCTCTGCCTTCATTCTCAGTAATTGCAAACTATATTCATTGGCATTAATGGACACTTACCTCTCTTATACACACATAATCCCAGTATAAACGCAGTGACCATTAACGCAGTGACAATCCCCAAAGCCAGTCCTACAGTTTGCAGTCCGGTCCAGTTAGCTGGAGAGGGAAATGGACAAACAGTTAATAATCGACTTTGAAGATTTTATATGGGGGAAAACACTACTCATTGAAAGACATCTCTTAGGTTACATCTCATACTGATGTGAAAGTGCTACAGAAAGCAATGTTTTCTTTGTTCTAATTAATTTAGCCGATGTTCCCCTTGTCTGGCCTCATGGGACAAGCCTCTCGCCTCTGACAGTGAGGAGGATGTGCTAAGCAGGGACTCTTTGCGGTGTACGCTGGTGACCTTCCAAACTGCGGAAAAACGGAATAGATTCCAACTTCTAATTTGGTGTCCAGTCCGGTCCCTTAGGCAGGCTCGTCTGCAATATACCAGGATACTGCTGATGACAGCACAGTCCAGCCTGTCTCATCGGCCAGAGCTTGAGGAGAAGATTGCTGACTAAGAGTAGGGAATGTTCCACCTCGGCTTTAGTACCACAAGTCAGTGTGAGCGGTTTGGTTGTTCCTCACTGGATATGAAGAGTTTGGGTTCCAGATGGTGCAGTTGCTCAATTAACAGCTCTTCTATTACAGGAAGATATGGGTCTCCAACTCTTTTCTCACAGAAAAAACACACAATAGTATGATAAATATTAGCTTCATGAATGGCTTCTCTCCCTCCACGGAAAGGAGAGAGGCTTTACATCTCGAATCTTCGCTCGGGACTTTGGATTTCGAAAGAGNTTTTTTCCACGGGGATGGGATTTCCGCCCGGGACAAACACTGCATCCAATACCAGGAGATAAAGTGGAAACATGATCGATGGTGTAAAATATAATTATAACAGGAGCTGCTCTATATCGTCAAAAGAAAAACAGGTGACGTTGTGAGATTTTACTCAGCTCTTACCCCACACAGAGATTCCCATTCGCTTGCTCTCTGGAGATGTGATCTCTCGTCCTTCAATGTATGCAGTATATTTACAAGTGTAGTTTCCTGCAATCAACTCCGTTGGAGGGAACGTGGCCGCATTGTTATTTTCTGGAGCTCGTTTTGATGTGATAAACTCGCCATCTCTGTATAAAGCAAAATTGCTGCCAACATAATTCCCAGTACATGAGATTTGAGCTCTTTCCCCTCTCACAAACATATGGGAATTTGGTATCAGGGAAATGGTGGGTTTCTGAAGCGCATCTGTAATTAAAACACAGCAACGATAATTTCACAAATAGTCGCTATGTGTCACAGACACTGTTGAGGTCATAGTAAAATTGAACATTTGCGTGCTTTCCGGCATGAAAGAGGCATCGTGAGGGAGAGGGTGTTTGAAGGTTTGAGGGGCATATTCAGGACAGTCCCCATAATCTCGTAAACACTTGCTCTGTGACATGGAATGGATCAGGTCAGAGTAAAGGTAACCATTTGCCCGTTTCGTGGCAAGAAGGAGGCGTCAGGATGAGCGGGAATGGTTGCAGATTTGAGGGGCAGGTTAGGGACAGAACGTTGCACTTTACGCAAAAGGATGTGCAGCAACGGCTGGGAGCGGGATGGCCAGGAAGGGCAGTGTGGCCGGGGACTGGGGTAATACACAGCGCCAACTTGGGACGGAAAATCCGTCTAAATTTTTCGTGTGATATTCAGACGTATCTTTAAACATCAACATGGAAGTGAGTCCTTCACATGAAAGCGACTAGCAGCGACTAACAGCAGGTGAACTGGATCGAAGGAGATGCGTTTGACAACAGAGTATCAGAATTCAGTCCACCGCGATTAGTCACTGGCTCACGGCAGGACCGGAAAGGTCAGGCTAGTCTCTGGGGGCAAAGGACCATCCCACTATGCTTCTGCAAAGTAAAGCTCTATCAGGTAGTGTGCTCCCAGCTGGGCAAACAGTGGGAAATCTTGCCAAACTGCCACATTAACGGTAAGCTGTGTTCACAGTCAGCAGCGGCGTGTTGGTGGGGTGGGGGTGTGCGGGTGCGGGGGTTTGGGTGGAGGAATTTGAGGGACGAAGCAGAGAATATGGGGGAGCGGAAGCGTGGAGGATTAGAAATATTATCCTAGTTGAGTGGAGTGAGAGACAGAGAGTGCAGATATAGATGTGAAGAGAGGGGTGGGAGAGACGGGGAAAAGAAGTGGAAGCGAGTGAGGGCGACAGCGAGCGATAGCAGGGGAGAGAGGGACAAGTGAAGAGGAAGAGAGGGGTAAGAGTGGACGGAGATGGGGAAAAGGGGGAAATGGGGAAGAGATGGGAGAGTGGGGCGAGGAATGGAGAGAGACCGGGGAGAGAGGGAGGAAAGAGGGGAGAAAGGGTCGTGGGATGCGTGAATGTGGCAGAGCTGGGCAGAGGGGCTAAATGGGGGTGTACAAGTGAGACGGCGAGTAGGGTGTGTGCTGGTTAAAGTGTGAAGGATTGGGGGCAGCAGAGCATGTGGGGAGGTGTGGGAAAGGGAGACATAGGGGACACCAGAAGATCACATGGAAATATGGTCGATGTTGCAAAGAGTGGTTATAACAGGAGCTCCCGAAAATGGTCAAAACACAAAGAAGTTATTGTGTCAGATTTTACTCAGCTCTTACCCGACAAAGAAATTCCCACTCGCTCGCTCTCTCGTGATGTGAACTCTCGGCCATCTATTTGTTTAGTATATATACACGTGTAGTTTCCTGCAATTATCTCCAATGCGGTGAAAGTTGACGTCTTGTTATTCTTTGGAGCACGTTGTGATTTGATAAACTCGCCGTCTCTGTATAAAGAGAAATTGCTGGCAGGATAATTCCCAGAACATGAGATCTCAGCACTTTCCCCTCTCACAAACACACGGGAATCAGGCTTCAGGGAAATGATGGTTTTCTGGAGCGGATCTGGAATTAAAACACAGCAAAGATAATTTCACAAACACTCACCAAATGACCCAGGCACTGTTCAGGCCAGAGTAAAAGTGACCAATTGCTTGATTTCCCACACGGAGGAGGCGTTATGAGTGGGTGGGGTGTTTGGACGGGTTGAGGGGCAGGTTCAGGATAGACCACAACAAGTGTTTCCTTGCAAAGAGAGAAGGGGATCAACGGCCAGTAGCTGGGTGGCTAAGGAAGGCAGTGAGGCTGGGAACTGCGGCAAAACACAATTCTAGCCAGTGACGATAGGCCGAGAATTCATTCTCAAACTCTCTGGTGAACCTGAGATGTGTTTTTGAACAACAGAATAAGATCAAAACCAGGGGATCAAACATAAAGTTTAGGGGAACGACGTAACACACAGGGAAATATGATACGAGGACTCGCTGCTGATGGTGGGCGGGCGGAATGAGTGTGATCGAGGTGAGTATACATGGGGGGCAGTAAGGCGGCCATTTTACAGATTGGTGAGAGAGTCCAGGCTCTCGCTCTTACCCCACACAGAGATTCCCACTCGCTCGCTCTCTGGTGATTTGAACTGTGCGCCGTCTATGCACGTAGTATATTTACACGAGTAATTTCCTGCCCTGATATCCGATAGAGTGAATGTGGCTGTGTTGCTACTCTCTGTAGCTGGTTGAGATGTGATAAATTCGCCATCTCTGTGTAAAGCGAAATTGCTGCCAGGATAAATCCCAGAACATGAGATGTTAGCGCTTTCCCCTTTCGCAAACAACCGGTATCCTGACCTCAGTAAAATGGTGGGTTTCTGGAGTGGATCTGGAAATAAAACACGGGAAAAATCATCTCACAAGCTCTCGCTTTCACACAAAACATCACGCTCCACAATGAACCCAACCTCAGCCTTTGAGACTGTTTCTGTCTGAGGCGAAATACAAAGCAGAAAGATTGACTGATTCTAATCAGGGTCGTGATTGCAATCTGGGTTTCTGCTGTAATTAAACAATATTTTCTGACCATGGTCTCAGTTTTTCTGTGAACTAGACTCAATGTGAGCTGAAGTCAATTTAAACGTGGGGTCAGTGTGAGCTCGCGGTCAGTCTGGGCTCGGGGACAGTATGAGCTCGGTGTCACTGAGAGCTCATTCAGTGTGAGGTCGGAGTAAATGTTAGCTCTGGGTCAAAGTTAGTAAGGGGTCAGTGTGAGCTCGGTAAGTGTCAATTCCATGTCATCTTGAGTTAGGTTCAGTGTGACCTCGACGTCAGTGTGATCTCGTGGTTAGTGTGAGCTGGGTGTCAGTGTGAGATGGGGGTCAGTGTGATTTGGGGATCAGTGTCACTTTGGTATCAATATGAGCCCCGCTGTTTTCAGTCACCACCTCTTTGCCCACCTGGTGCCCATCCTTCTCTCCGTACTCAATATGAGTTCTTTTCTGCCTTTTCAGGTGGACGTTACAGATCTTGGTGTAATATTCAAAACCAGAAGCAAATTTCTCGAGTGTGTCTTCTTTTGCTCTGCTCAAATTATTATTGTTCTTATTATTATGGTTTCAAAGATTCCTTCCTGCCATGGAAACATCTGGTGTCGGGGAAATTCACATCCAGCACCTTGGGAATCCTACCGTCATGAGCGACACTGGTTATTTGTGTGTTTTGGTGTAAGGATCTGAGTCCCGTCATTGTTTGTATGTCAATAGTCACAAGTCAAGAGAACCAGAGTCTTTACATCGCCCTTGATCATCCCTGTGCTCAGCCCTTCCCCTTGTGCTCAGCCCATCCCACTGTGCGCAGCCCCCCCCCCCTCCCGTGCTCATCCACGCAACCTTTTATTCAGCCCCTACCCCTGTTCTCAGGCCCTCCCCATGAATTCAGCCCTTCCACATAAATCAGCTCCTCCTCCGTTGATCAGCCCCTCCCCATGTACTCAGCCCCTCCTCCTGTGATCAGCCCCTCCCCCCGTGATCAGCACCTCCTCCGGTGATCAGCCGCTCCCCGTGTGCTCAGCCCCTTCTGCTTTGACGAGCCACTCCCACATGGCTCAGCCCCTCTCACCGTTTTCAGCCTCTCCACCTGTACTCAACCATCACCGTGTGCTCAACACATCGCCCCGTACTCCGCAACTTTGCTCAACCCTCTGTGCTCAGCACACCAATCCTGCATTGAGCCCCGCTGTTTTCAGTCACCACCTCTTTGCCCACCTGGTGCCCATCCTTCTCTCCGTACTCAACACCCTGTGCTCAAAAGCTTGTGATAAATCGCCCCTCCTTGTAATCATCCCGCGCTGTGTACCCGCACACACTGGGCACAATCCCAACTGATCCGCGGCCCCAAGATGCTACCATGGGCTCACTCCCACCTTACTAATTCTCCCTCCTCCCCTCCGTGCTACGCCCCCCTTTGATCTTTTCGCCGTCTCCCGCCCCTGCTTTCTGCTTGCTCATCCCATGATCACACTCCACCCTATGCTCACTTCTTTACGCTCATCGCCTCCGTACTCAATCCCCCTGTGCTCGCCACATCCCTGTGCTCAACCGCACTGTGTTCACTTCCTGTGCTAACCCCAACCCGTGCTCCCGCACTGTGCTCACAACATTTCCACCGTATCCCCTTCTGTGCTCAAAAACACCAACCACCCGCACCCCCGAACTTGATCCCCCAGAGTGCTCACGCCTGTGTGCTCAGCTCCCTTTGCTCACTCCCTATGCTCTCCCACTCCCTGTCCTGACACCCCGCCTAATCTCCCACCAGTATGCGCATCCCCACTGTATTAATACTCCCCCTGTGCTCTCTCCCTTAGGCTCACCGTACATCTGAGCTCACCAGTTTTGCTCGAAACCTGTGGTACCCCACCTGAATTCCCTTTCGTGTGCTCACCTGCATGTGCTCACCCACTTCTGCTCACTCTCTTGCGCTCACCCTACACCTGTGCTCATCCCGTTTGCTAGTTCCTCCTGAATTACATACCCTCTGCTCAACAAGTTGTGCTCAACCACTTGTGCTCACTTCCGTAGGCTGACCCGATATCTCTGCTCTCCATCCTGTGCTCATTCCCCTTTTCTTACCGTACCCAGGGCTCACCATTCCGCTGTGCTCACCTCTCGTGTTCTCATTCCTCTTTCATGAGCTCCCTACTTGTGCTTTCACGCCCAACGTGCTCACCCCCCTGATGTCAGTCCCCGCTTCTCACAATCTTCACACTGTGATCACTCCCACCAGGGGCTCAACTTCTCTATGTTGCCAGGCCAATGCGCGCCCACCCCATTTTCCTCCCACTATCATTGTCTGCGCTCACCCATTTGTGCTCGTACCCTCCCTATGCTAACTGTGCTACTCTGTGATCACCCCGTTTGTACTCAATCTGCACCTGTGCACAGCTCCACCTTTGATCACCCCACTGTGCTCACGCTACCTGAGCTGCCGCTTTGTGCCTCCCTGGGCTCACCGATAACCCTGAGGAGTGGGGGTAAGCGGAGGGGTTAAGATCACTGCTTGATGTTATGCTATGTAAACCCCACTGTACTCACCGCCCTGTGCGCAGCCGCTGTGCTTCAAGTCTATGATGACCGCCCCATGCTCGATTCCCTGTGCTCACACACCATTGTGCTCACGTTTGCCCTGCTCCCCCACTTGTGCTCAACCCGCTGTGTCCCTTCCTGTAATAAATCTTCACCCTTTGCTAACTCAGTGCTCACTCCGCAGTACCGCATCACCCCTGTGATCAACTCCCAAGCTCAGTACCTTTTACTCACGCACCCGTGAGCTCATGCCTGCCCATGTATGCTCACCTCCCTATGCTCCCTTGGGCTAACCACCTGTGCTTGCCCTTCCCTGTCCTCACATCCCTATTATAACAGACCCAATGCTCAAACGCACGTTCTCACTCCTTCTCTGCTTCCATATCTGTGCTTCCTTGGACTGAGTGCTCACCCTCCCTATGCTCACCCACCGTGGGATCACCGGTCTGTGCTTAAAATGCCTTGTGCTCACCCCTCTGAGCTTACTCTGGACGGTGCTCTCATCCCTTCCACCTATGTTCCAATCCGACCTGTGCTCACGCATTCCTTGCTGCTTCCTACCTGTGCTCAACCACCTGTGCTCATAATTGTTTTCCCAACCGCTGTGCTCCACCCTTTGCTCAGACCCCATCTACTCCATCATGCTTACGCCTCACCCCATCAACCACGGGTGCCCACCCACCCTGTGCTCACCTCACCTTTGCTGAATCGCCTATAATCACATTCTCTATGCTCACTTCGCGCGTTGCTACACTCCTGGTGCTCACCACCATCATCCCCGCCCTCAACACCTACTTCCATCCCGTATTTACCATCACCCCGTGCACTCAGGGACGAATGTTTACACCCAACTGTGCTCCATCCCACTGTAATGAGCCCCACCCTCCAAGCTCAACGCCCCATCTTGATAACCTGTGCACAAACGCCTTCCATTTGCTCGCCATTCCTTTCGTGTTCTAGCACTACTCAAGCAACCGCCCCCTCCCATGTTCACCCCCCCACCCTCATCCAGTACTATCCCCTGTGCTTATCCAGTCTGCTCAAATCCTGTGCTCAAATTCCTTGTTTCCCCAATTTGCTTAGGCGAACTGTGCTTAATCTCCTGTACTCCTAACCCACGCTCATTCCCCCTTACGTTCTACTCTCTTTTGCTCACCCCCCACCCTCCTGTTCAACCGCCTGTGCCATCCTCCCTCTGTACGTAGCACCTTGTGCTCACCCCTTCTATGCTCCCAAACTCTGCGCTCAGTACCGTGCGCTTCCTGCCAACTTCTGAGCTCACCAACGCTCTTCTTTACCTCCACTGTGCTAACTGCCTTATTCGCAATCCAACTTGTGCTCAAACCACCGTGGTCACCACACTTTCCACCCGCACATCTCCCCCACCCGTTCGAGATCGAGGTGATTATCAGACACTGAGTTATTTACCTGAGCAGATGACGCTGACCTCATACGAAAGTGACCCATAATAGTGAGCCCAGGTCCTTGAGTGACAATCCCTCAGGGCAGACTCGTTCCCTCTGCACCGAACACCATACGTTACAATGGGACCTGAGCCCCTTCCAAAGTGAGTTCCTCCTGAGCCTTCGCCAAAGTGAGCATCTCTTGATGCTGACAGCGCGGCTCCACATCCCAACTCCTTGCACACCACTGCCGCGGCCTCCATATCCCAGGTCGGACCATAACGATAGTCACCCACTGTACCCCATTTTCCACGGTGGTAAACCTCCACTCTCCCGGAACACGGCCTGCCGCCATTCACCAGCCTCACACTCTCTGTAAGACATCACACACCGAATTAAGAGTCTGTTTCCTGTTTGACTCCCAGTCACCCAGGATAATACAATACAATGTGCATATGCAGCGCTCCTGTGACATTGGAAGTGATGTCTCTGGCGCAAACAATACAACTATAAGAATCAATGTGTTGGTTGAGGTGACTGATGAGTTCATACAATCCACTACCCGGGTGTCACAATAACAGAAGCAGTTTATAACACCAATAACTTTACACGTTGCAGCTACTATTGCAAACAACGGCTAGTGTTATTATATTTAATATTAGATTAGTATAATTTATAATAGATTATTGTATTTTATATTTGAATTACTGGGCAGGGAAAGTATTAAGTAATTTTCCTCACTCTCATGCCTCTGTTAACTTAGCATTCATTAGCAACCCAATAGACAATAGTCGGATTTCTTTTCTGGGGATAATAATACAATAAATAAAATACAATAATTCCCTCAATCAACGCATGACTCTTTGTGGCACATCACTGTGTGTGATTCTCTGCCGCGTTTCGTCCACAGAACAGACAGCCGACTCTCAATGTAGTCAATAATAACAATTATTAACAATTAATAACAATTGAGCATCAAACACAACACGACCCAGGGACACCCCCCAACCTCCGTATAACGCCCACACCTGCCACGCACCACCACCACCCAGGCACCACCACCCTAACGCTGATATTGCCCCCACTGGACACAGCACAGCCAGGGCACTGCCGTTTTCCCAGCGTACAGAATCTTCCCAGGCACAACCCAACCCAGGGCGATGCACTCACACAACGGGAAACAGCTCCTCCCCCATCACCGAAGACAGCCACACTGCAATGCCCCAAACACAGACCCTCCGCAAGGCACAACCACATCTCCCAGGTCACAATCCTCACGGCACAGGCAATCTAGGTACAACCTAGCAACCCCCCCCCACCCAGGTCAGAGTCACCATTTCCCCCAGGCAACACACAGCCAGGGCACACCTGGCCCGGAAGCACTGTCCCACCAAAGCCGATTACACCCAGGCACAAAACCCACACGGAACCACAGCCCCAGCCAAACCTCCCAAAGCACAGCCGGCTCCCCCAGCGCAAGCAATAACCCAAATGCACTCACCGCACTATGATCAGCCGCTCCGCCCCAGGGCAAGCTCCTTCCCCAGGATGACAGCCCCAGCTCCAGACACATCCCCTCCCAAGTGCCTAGCCAACTCAGAAGGCACAGCTACTTCTCAGTGCACACTCCACCCCCAAATAGAAGCACCCCTGTGCCCAGCGCCCACTTCAAGGTCACAATCGCTCCCCACCAGGGCGCAGCCGCCAAGGCACAGATTCCCCTGCACACGGCACCCCTGGACACATACAAAGCCCCAGATCACAGCCTCAAGCTCAGTTTACAGCGCGCACCCCCGAACCCCTCCCCCTACATAAAACCTCGCCCAGGGCCCAGCAGCCCCCTCCACCCAACGAAACAATCCACCCCACGAAGGCACAGCTCCACAGGGCCCAGCACCACCTCCAGAGTACACACACCCAAGCAAAGCACACACCCCAGTCATATTTCCCCCCGCACCCAACCCCTACCCAGGCACCGCCACAACTCGCGTGTACAGCAACGCGTGCCACAGCCTACCTGAGGCACAGCTCCCCATTTGTGCTCACATGCTCCTGTACTCTTTCCACTCTCACAGCACCACTTTTCTCGCAGCACTGCTCTGTTCACACTGTACACTCTCCTCCCACACCTGCATGTCCCCTTTGCTCAATCCACTTTGCCCTTCCTAGCTTTGCTGACATCAACTCTCTCTGTCTCACCGTGGTCACCTACACTGTGGTCAACTACCTTGTGCTCTAACCCTTATACTCATCGCCCCTATTCTCATCCCCACTGTGATCAGCACTTGTGCTCAACACAACCGGTACTCAAACCCCTATGCTCACAACCATCTTCCCGCCCCGCGCGCGTCCGATCCTCCCCCTCAACGCGATGTCCCCCACTGTGCTCGCACACTCACCTGGTGCTTATTCGCTTGTGCTCACACTCTCCTGTGCTCCCATCGTAGACTCACCCACCATTTGTACTCACCGCACCCCTGTGATCTCCGTTCGTGTGCTCTCCGCTCTTCATGTATACAGTCGCATCTTCTCACCCCACCTCTGATCACCACTGAACTCCCCCTGTGGTCCACCTGTGCTCACCTCCATCTTGTTCACTTCTCCCTTGTGCTTACCCCATTGCCAAGTACTCCCCACTGTGCTCTTCCCCTGTTTACCTAACCCCCACTGCCCCTTCCCGTGTTTTCCCCATTGTACTCGCCGTTGCGCTCAAAATCTCTTTGCTCTTGCTACAGTGCTTAATCCGATTTTGCTCTTCCATATGTCCGGACCGCTCACCTAGTGTTCTCACGGGTGTTCACCCCATGTATTTCTCCACTTGTGCTCCCACCATTTACTCCTCCCTGTGCTCACCCCACCCTGTGCTTAATCCACGATGCTCAGAGCCCTTTCTTCTGCCCCTGTGTTCATCCCCGTTCACTCAGACCCACAACAACAACGACGACGACATAAAAATTTGGATTTATGTAGCGCTCTCCACGCCGGACGACATCTCAGATCGCAAATAATAATAATGTGGTCATTCAATTTATTTCTGTTTGCGGGACACCATTGTTCGCGATTGGCTGCCGCATTTAAGGATTTATCAGCCACTTCCCATTGCGGAAGATTCTGTGAAGCGTTTCAAGAGTTTCGAAGATAAGATCAGGCGCTATGTCAAATGCTAGGATTATTATTATAGTTTATATTAGATTACTATATTTTATTTTCCATCAATATACATTCATAATTATTTTTATTATTAAACTTCATATCAGATTATTATACTTTAAATAAAGATAGAAAATTCACCCCCAAAAAAATGGTCATTAATATCTATTTTGTTGCATAATACACCAGCAAATATATTTCCTTCCAGAATGGTGTGTGATTTTCTCTGTCGCTTCTGCGTTGCAGAATACTTCATTTATGGGCTAAATTGTATACTTTTTTAAAGTATCATCATCGATAGAAGATAGAAGATGTATGAAACTACGCCCATGACAGCAGCGAATGCAAAAGATTCCGCTTAGGCATAAATCTTGATTCTACGTCTTGCGGTTGTTGTGTTAGTTTCAGATTCGCAGATACAGACTCAGTTATGGTCGTTGTATGAATGTGTTACTAATTCCGTTTGGCGTCAGCCCAAGTTGCAAAGTTACAGCCTCAGAGATTTAGACAAAAAACAAGGCAACATGATATTGGCTGCAGTCTCAGAGCTCAGCTATCACAGCAGGGCGGTTGGGTTGAGTGGTTGGCATAACATTGCAGCATCAAATAAACGACCCCAGGCACACACGTCCACCCCACTCCGATATTAGAGTTACACTGGCACCCCGCCATTACGGAGCACAATTCTTCCCCCTCCGGAACAACAACATCCCCCAGTGCACAGCCCCTCTCCAAATGCACAGCCCTGCATTCACCACACATACCCCCAGGCACAACTGCCTAAAAGGCACAGAACATATCACAGCGAAAACCCTCTTGTCTAACTTCATCACAGGGCACAACCCTTCGATCAGTCAAAGCTCACTCCTTGCACGGCACCACCCCCACCAAAACACCCCACCCCATCATGGATCAGCCTCTCCCCCAGGGCACGACCAATTCTCCCAGTGCACTGAACGGCATAAAAGCAGCATGCGCCACACCCCCCAATTCCCCCACCACCGTTCACATACCTCCAGGAAAGCTGCCATCATCCATGAAAAGCCCAAATATAGAGACTCACCAGTAGGCGACAGCCAATCCACCTAGGGAATAATCACGCCCCCAACCCCTAACACAGGACAAAGCACCCGAGGACAAAGATGCGCCCAGGCACAGACCCACAGGTTACAGATACCACAGGCACATACCAACACCCTACTCTGGCCTGACCTGCTCAGCACCACACAATGGCGCAGCACACCCCAGGTAACATCTCCGAGAACAGATACTCCCAAATCTGGCACAGTTATTCCGAAGTGCACAGCCCCCTCCCACCATAGTAAACAGACCCTGCCCTCAGGGAACAGCCAATCTTCCCACCGTGGAACAGTTACCTCCAGGGTACAGTGACCCTAGAGGGCACAGCCCGACCCCAGGCCACAGTCCCCCTGGCACATGCCCTTACCACAAGGGACTGCCCACCAAAGGCAGAGTCTACGATATGCCCAGACCTCCCTCAGTGCACCGTCCCCCAACACGCAGAGGGCCCAGAACCCCAGGCACACCTCAATCTCGACAACGCCCCACCACCAATGGTACAGAACCTAACCCCTATCCAGCCACAGCTCTCCCCTGCACCCCAACCACTCAGGGCACAGCTCCAAATATCAACAAAGATACGGGTAAAATTTGCAAACCACGCAACTCTCCCCCTCATTTTCGCCTTTGTGAAACCTTATCAAAGCCATTATGTAAACCGAGACACACAGGAGCCAAAACAACAACATCAGCAGAGCGCCCCTCAAACTGTGTTGTGTCTCAGATAGCTTGAAACTGGCGGAAAACGAAACAGAGGTCATGTTAGGCACGGTTGAGAACGAAGTTGTTCAGATGCCACCTGAAGATGCAGAAGGGAGGGGCAGGGCGGAGTGATAGAGGAAGTGTGTATCAGAGTTTTGGTTCGGAATAGCTAAAAGCGCGAACTCCAGTTGTGTAATGGAGGGTTGTAGACAGCCTATTAACTTGAACTGTGAATTGTATGATGGTTCCTACTCCTGTTCCCCACACGGAGCTGGCGAGAGGCTGAGTCTAACTCTCAGCAGCTAATGTTCCCACAGCAGCTTCTGGTTGTCAGATTGCGTCACTTACCTGCAGATTCCAGCGTCTTTCTCTCCACAAACAACACTGCGTAAGGAAAAGAAAATCAAGAGCAAAGCAGGAATTATTAATACAGTAATTCACAAAATGAGACAGCTGATCTGCCTGGTCTCTCACACCATCAATGGTCGGTCCTAAACTACAGGGCTATCATTTATGTTTCTCTACATAAAGGTCCCAAGTGGGGAATTAGCACAAGCACAGATACGACGGGGAGAGAGATAACACGGATTGTGGTTGGTATAGAGAGCTCCAGTGCGGAGCGAGCAACAGCAATTTTTCACACAAAGCTTAGTAGAAATCTAGAATTTTCTTCCCAAAACTCCGTTGATTCTATATACATCCATACGTTCAAGTGTGAGGTTGATCGATTTTTGACAGATCATCGTATTAAGGGATGTGGGGAAAAAAGCAGATAATTGGGAGTGAAAGGATTAATTAAGGTAGAGATAACGCATGATCGAATTAAATGGCGGAACTGGCTCGAAATGCTGAATGGCCTTCCCGTGTTCCTATGCTCATTAACCCGACAGGGAGAGAGCGGAGAATGGGGTCAGAGCAGACAGCTCTAGATTCGGGGAAGTGTGGGAAAGCAGTAATGGAAATAAACACAAAACTCTTTCACACACCAACATTAACACCAATTTGCGAAGGATAATGTTCTGTGCGAAGATTGTTTATGTGTGTCTTTCTGATTTGCTTCTCGAAGAACATGGGGTTTGTACGGCTCAGAAACGGAAACTCGTCTCCTTGTTTCCCACCTATCTCCTCTCCTTTCCCTAATGTCTTGTCTCTTCTCTGCTGTCTCCTCTCTATTCTCTACTCACTACTCTCTTCTCTCCTTTGTGCAGTCCTGTAGCTCACTGGTTAGAGCACTCGCTTTGCAAGCGAGAGACCTGAGTTCAATTCCAGGCAGAGGGCGAAACCTTGGGCAAATTTTCTTACTCCACACGCCTAGTAATAACCCCTCCAAAACCAAAAACAATAATAAATTGGTCATTTCCAATCTACGACTGTTTTTGGGACATTGCTGTGCGCAATTGGCTGCCGCATTCACCCACAAATATATACAGTTAATTCACGTTACAGTGTGTTCTGTGAAGCGCTTTGGGACGTCCTCCTGACGTGAAAAGCGCTATATCAAATGCAAGGATTATTATTATTATTATTACTCCTTCCTCTCCCCTCTCCCACTCTCTCCTCTTTTCCACTCCATCCTCTCCTCTTTCTTCCCCTTCTATCCTATCCCACTCACCTCTCCCCTCTCTCCTCTCAGGGAACCTCTCCTTTCCTTCCTTCTCTCCTCCCCTCTTCTCTTTCCTTTCCTCCATTCTCTACAATCCCGTCTCTCCACAAGTCTCTCCTCTATCATCTGTACTCTCTACTCTCCACACACATCTTTCCGGCCTCCTCTCCATTCTCTCCTCTCCATCCTATCCTCTATCCTCTCCCATCTCTTCTCTCGCATGTGCCGTCTCTGCTTTCTTCCCCTTTTCTGCTCTTCACTTTCCTCTTGCTTCTCCTCTCCTTCCTCTCATTTCTCTCCTCTTTTGCCTCCTCTCTCTCCTCTCTCCTCCCTCTCTTACCCTCTGACCTCTACTCTACTCTCTTGTCTCTCATCTGGCATGTCTCCGTGCCTCTCTCCACCATCATCTGCACTCTCTACTCTCTACAAATCTCTCTTCTCTCCTCTCTCTCCTCCAGTCTATCCACTCATCTGCCCTCTCTCCTCCCCTATCTACTCTCTACTCTCCCTTATCTCCTTGCTTCGCTCTCTCGCCGGAACAACAACAAATTACATCGACTTCAGCAGATCCTGGTCCTGAAGAGGACACGGTTAGCAAAATTCTGGATAATCTGCAGCCTGTGAAGTTAGGGTTTGTGGAGGCCGACAAACAGAGTGTTTGCGTAGTTGAGCCTGGTTGTGGTGATTGCGGGAATGACGCTCTCTGCGGCTTGCGGTGCAAGACGATCACGGAGACCAGCAATATCGCATAGCCGGAGAAAGGCGGAACGGGTCTTGGTACAGATGGGCGGGACGAAGGACAGTTGAGGGTCGAGGTACATCTTTGTGATTGGCTTAGAAAGTATACTCACCAAGGAGGAAAGCCAAAAGTTGCTTCATTTGGAGGACGAGGAGGAGATGTTTAGGTTCAGAAGACTGGAGAGCTGTGTCGGTGGAGGTTGGGCGAGGAGGAAGATCTGCAGACTTGGAGATAAACCACACAGAAGACATCACATGAGCAATTTTGCCATCATCACTGAGCTCCATGATCCACTGGCACCATTTATCTGAGACACACATATTCTGAGACTCATTCTCTCCACATTGACCACAAGAAAGCTGCACAGCTCACAATGTTTTTACTGGAACGACAAGGCCTTGTCACCCACAACTCCGCCCATTGTGAAACTGCCGTTGGTGGTTGTTGTTTACTCTGTGAGCACTGAATTAGGGACCTGAGCTGGACAAACAGTGGCAGCTCACCAGTGTCCACGGGGGACTAACTGCGTGGTTTTAGTGCGATTAACGCCAGGAGTTACCTCCAATTCTAGTATGGATATCAAGGCCTTGGATAGGGTGTAAAGGAGATTTTAGAAGATGGTACCATAGATGAGGGATTACAGTTATGTAGAGACGTTAGGGAAGCTGCAATTTCTCCTAATAGCAGAGAAAGCTAAGGTGGTGTTATTGGACTCAGTGATCATAATTATGAAGGATTTCGGTAGAGTGGATAGGCAGAAAATATTTCCACTGGCAGGTGGATTGGTAACCAAAGGACACAAATGTAAGATAATTGGCAGACTAACCAGAAGGGAAACCACACAAGAAGAATTAAGCTCTCATTGACAGCTGGCAGTCTGAAACTCACTGACTGAAATGGTGATGGAAAAAGGTTGAATGACAATATTCAAAAGAAAATTTGTTAGTGACTTGAAAAAAGAATTGATTGGTGATTTGGGGAGAGAGGGGATGGATTGATGTAATTGAAGAGGAAATATTTGCTATATTATGGGTAAAGATTGTGGGAGTCAGACTGATTTGGTAGTTCTTCCATTGAGCTGTAACAGGCTCGAAAGAACATATGGCCTCTTTCTGTGATGGAATATTCCAGGATTCCAGGATTCTATAACTCACACATCCAATGTTGTTCTCACCGAACTGCGGCAACCTGTCCCATCACACAGGCCAATAATAATAATAATAATAATAATCCTTGCATTTGACATAGCGCTTTTCACGTCGGAAGGACGTCACAAAGCACTTCACAAAACACACTGTGAAGTGAATTAACTGCATAATTGTGGGCGAACCCGTCACCCAATTGCGCAAAGCAATGTCCCACAAACAGACGTAGATTTAAAATGACCAACTGTATTATTGTTTTTGGTTTTGGAAAGGATTATTATTAGACGTGTGGAGTAAGGAAACTTGCCCAAGTTTTCGCCCTGCCTGGAGTTGAACTCCGGTCTCTCACTTGCAAAGCAAGTGCTCTAACCACCGAGCTACAGGACTCCGCATACAGACCATCCCACGAAAAATGCATTCAATTCCCTTCGGAGTATATCACGTAACTGCTTTGAAATTTCTCGAAGATGTGATAAAGCGCGGAATCAAATGCACGCATTATTATTATACGTGTGACGCCCTCTCGACGTGAAAGGCGCTATACAAATATAATGCTATTGTAATTATCACACGGGGAGTCACACAGGATATCCTGCATTCTGACCTCCTGTTGCCCGGAGATTCACCTGTAGCCGTTCCAATTCCCCAGATAAACCCTCACATCACCCTCACCTAACCCTAACTCTGACCTAAAAACCTTACACTCTTACATTAGCCCAAACACTGAAATTGAAACCTAGCCCTGATCCTAAACCTCATCGTAACCCTGAGGCTCACCAGATTCACCCTCACTTCTACGTTATTTGGTGTAAATTAACTAAATGAGGTGAGTTTTTGAGGCTGAGCTATGAAAATGGACCTCTGTGGTTTCCCCATATATATATTTACACTTCCAACATCACATCACCAGAACATCTCAACAAGCTTCACAGGCTGCCCAACAGCAAAGGAAAAACCCTGCTTTTCTGTCTGTCATTCGGCCTGTTCGGCTCTTTGTCTATTTCTTTCCCGACCAGTCTCTCTCTCTCTCTGCTTGATTCTCTCGGATGAGACGATAAGATGAGGTGCAGTTCGCACCACGTTCAGCACAGATGTTAAAGATCACAAGACGTTATTCAGCAAAGAGAAGGGAGATTCTCCAGATGCTAGAGTCAAGACCAGCTCGATTTAAGCTGTTTCAATGGGTTAATAATTGACTTCGTGTCAAATAGCAAATGCTGATGTGTAGCTGAACCACTGTCATGACGCTTAAAATAATTATCTGCTCATGATATACTGCATCATCACGTCTTCGAGACATGTTGGAGAAATAATAAATATTTCACAAAAGACTTAAATTGAGATTCAATATATATGGAAGACAGTGAAAGTAACAAACGAAATGCAGAATTTTTATCGGGCGAATGTGCAAACTGGTGAACAACATAGTTCCTTGATCATCACAACCGTTCCCTGACTAGGACCATATTGATTCCACCTCCGCAACATTGCTCGCCTCCATCCATACCTCATAGCCACAGCAGCCGAAACACTCACCCACAGCTTCTTTACTCCCCAGCTGGACCGTTCCAGTGCCCTGCGAGCTGGTCTCCCGAGCTCCACCATACACAAAATTCAACTTGTACAAAACTCCACCACACGGTCACGGTTTTGACCCGTTTTGAAATGGAGAACGTCTACAACTCAGATACAGAGAAGGAGAGATTAGATGAGTGATTGTGAGTAGTACTAGCGTTTAAAACAGTTGACGTAGCAGTTAAATAATTGTGAGTTTATCTTTTTACTCAAGAGAACGCTATGAGCTGATGATAGGTATCCCATTGCTAATCTATACATTTGTTCTCAAGAGGGTTATTTGTACTTTATTGCGAATCACAGGGACTTTTGAGATTCATTGTGAGACCAGCTAAAGGCTATCTCACGATTGTAACCATTGATTGATTAAATATATGTTTGCAAAATCGTGGCAAATAAAGTAACACTGTTACTGTTATGCTTTATCTATCCAGACCTCCGTGTTGATTTGATTAATAGAGAGTTAAGTTGCTGCCATGTATTTGCAGAACATTGCAGTCAGACAGGGAATCCTCCCCCAGCCTGCGATACCTCGGGTGACCACAGGGGGAGCAAACATTTCTACAAATTAATGTAATTCATGTGAAATACGACAGTAAAATATCTCCTTAAGCAAAGGAGAATTAATATGCTAAACTTCACCAGATCTCTCTCTGAGATACGCTCTCCCTCCTCTCTGCCTGTGTCCAGAGGGCAATTGTAGTGTCTCTTCACAAATAAGACCCAGAACTACCCAAGGATTCTACTGATTTCAGTGGCCTTAGGTGCTGCTTCGGGCAGTCACCACTGATATTTTGTCCGTTCTGGAGACTCGTGGCTTGATGAGGAAGGAGCAGGCTGGCTTCTGCTCTGTGAGCAACGTGTGGGACAGGTTGAGACTCTTTAAAACGTCACAGAAAGTTTGAAGATTTAGAGTAAAACCTGCTACATTGTGTTCATCGATTTCCACAAGTCCTTGGATCTGGTGCCTTTTGAACCACTCCTGTTGGAATAGGAAATGATTGGAAAATAATAATAATAATAATAATCCTTGCATTTGATATAGCGCTTTTCACGTCGGGGGTACGTCCCAAAGCGCTTCACAGAACACACTCTAAAGTGAATTGACTGTATATTTGTGGGCGAACGCGGCAGCCAATTGCGCACAGCAGTGTCCCACAAACAATCATAGATTGGAAATGACCAGTTTATTTTATTATTGTTTTTGGCTTTTGGAGGGATTATTATTAGGTGTGTGGAGTAACGAAACTTGCCCAAGGTTTCGCCCTCTGCCTGGAATTGAACGCAGGTCTCTCGCTTGCAAAGTGAGTGCTCTAACCACTGAGCTACAGGACTCCACTGGCTCCAGATATGCTCATATATATGTTATAAATTTGTAATAAAAATTTTATTTTAATTGATTCCAAATTTTCATTCCAAACCAGAGAGCGTGTTCTCGCTTCGGACTCTCAACATTCAAGGAAATGCGAGAGTTCCGGGTTGAATTCCCGGACGAAATTGTCTTGACTTTTAACTCGGCCAACAATCCGCCAGTAACATTCGCTGTATTAGGGAAGTAACTGTGCCAGACAATGTTGCCACCTTAACACATAAAATACACAGTTACTTAACTTTGCAGTATAGTGTGTGACATGGCTTGTCACGTCCTACTGACATGAAATGCTCCGTACTAGGATTGTTACACTGCTTTTTTGGAAAGGAGGGAAGAGAGAATATACGGGAGTTGAATTGGTTCCAATTTGACGATCTGCTCAACAATGCCTTTTCTGCTGCTCCACACAAAGCCTATCTCGCACCATCTGTCAAACTCTATCTCCCACACACTGTCCCTCACACTTTCTCTTAAACACTCTCAGATATTGTACCTCTAAAACGCTTTCTCCTCTCTCTCTCTGTCTCTCTCTCTCTCTCTATCTCTCTCGCGCGCTCTCTCTCTCACTTCCTTTCTCTCTCTCTCTCTCTCACACACACAATCACTCTCACACACAGTGTATCTCTTTCACACAGAGTCGAAATCTCTCTCTCGCTTCCCCCCTTCCCCACCACCCACCACCACCCCAAATCCCTCTCTATATCTCTCTCTCTCATTCTTTGTCTCTGAGCCTCTCGGATGACATGAGAAATTGAACTCCAGTTTGAGCCGTGTCCAGGACAGGTGATAAAGATACTGCGACACCATAGGAGAAAAAGTAACGAGTTTCTCCAGGTGTTCCTCCAGGTTTCACCATTTTCTCCAGGTAGACTCCAGATCACCTCATGTCAAGTTTTATGAAAGGGTTAATTTTGAACATTGTGTCAAATGGAAAAGTCTGATACGTAACCGATCTACTGTCATGTTGTCAGTTTAGCAGCGTTACCGGATATAAAGCACAAACCATACAAACCTGCTTGCAAAATGGGTTCAAACATTCAACTATAGAAGAAAGAAAACTCAACAGAAAAGGAGACTTTTTTTCAGCAGAGGTTTGTCTATATATTTCCGTGGACAGTAAACCCGCTTCGAATCTCCAATCTACTTTTTAATATCAATAGTAATCCTTGCATTTGCTGTAGCGCCTCAAACCGTTTTTGAAATTATTCGGAGAAAAATAATCAATATTTCAGACAAGACGTTTTTTGGAATCAAAGTGCATTTGGATCCGAGAAGGTGAAGATATCATATGAAGCACAAAAATGTGATCAGGTGAGTGAGCACAACTTGTCAACTAGAGCTTTCCTTTACAACCCACATTCATTCCCTGACGAGTACTTTTATTCACATCCGCCACATGTTCGCCGCCATCCATACCTCAAAACTACGGTACCCAAACCTTCATCCACGCCTTCATCACTTTCTGGCTGGACTGTTCCGATGCCTTCATCTGGTCTCCCCAGTTGCACAATACAAAAAAATTCCGTAAACACAAAACTTCGCCGTCCGGTTTTGACCAGTTCTAAATTGGAGAAAGCCTACAACTCAGATTGTGGAGTCCTGTAGCTCAGTGGTTAGAGCACTCGCTTTGCAAGCGAGAGACCTGAGTTCAATTCCAGGCAGAGGGCGAAACCTTGGGCAAGTTTCCTTACTCCACACAGAGCCTAATAATAATCCCTCCAAAGCCCAAAACAATAATAAATTGGTCAATTTCAATCTACGACTGTTTGTGGGACATTGCTATGCGCAATTGGCTGCCGCATTCGCCCACAAACATACAGTCAATTCACTTTACAGTGTGTTCTGTGAAGCGCTTTAGGACGTCCTCCCGACGTGAAAAGCGCTATATCAAATGCGAGGATTATTATTATTATTATCTAGAGAAGGAGAGAGTTAGTGCGTATTTATGAGCAATAGTAGCTTTTCAAATATTTGACAGTTAAATAATTGTGAGAGTTTTTTTCCATTAAATACTTTGAGTTCATCACAGACATTCCGTTGTTGAGCTACACGTTTGTACTCAAGAGGGATATTTGAACTCTTTGGCTATTACTGGGACATTTAGATATTAATTATGACCTCAGTTAAGGCTGTGATATCACAACTGTAACCATTGTTGAGTTAAGTATATACTTACATAATCGTGGTGAATAAGGTAACGTATTTTGCCGTATATGTCCAGACGTTTGTATTGCTTTCAGTAATAAACAGCTAACGTGAGAGATCCCCAGCCCTGCTGTCTTGTCGGCTTTGGGGAACATTACATTCAGATGAGGAAGTAAATCGCCAGCCTGCAATACCTCGGGTGACCGCCCGGTGAACAAAACGTTTTAAATTTATGTAAGACATGTGAAATCTGATTGCAAAATAATTCTCAATATGTCCAGGAGAATGAATATGTTAAACTTCACCAGGCCGCTGACTTAGACATACTCTCCTTCCTCACTCTCAGTGTCCAGAGGGCAATTGTTTTTGTCTCTACACAAGTGAGACCAAGAACTAGACAGAAAACTCACTGATTTCAGTGGCTCTTAAAGTGATGCTTTGGGGAGTCACTGCAGATGGTTTGCCCATATTGGAGACTAATGGCGTGATGAGAAAGGAACTGGCTTGCTTCCATTCTGTGAGCAATGTGTTGGACAGGTTACGGCGTTGTATAAGATCACAGAAATATGTAAGATTCAGAGGAAAACCACCTAAGATACAATCATCAATGTCCTCAAATCATTGGAGCTGGTACCTTTTGATCCCCTCCCGATGAAAATGCAAGTGATGAAAGAATAGGGTTACATTTTGGATTTGATTCAGAATTTTCATTCCAAAACAGAGTGCATGGGTGGTTGGTTGGGGGCTCTGATTTTCAAATCGGGCGCTGAAAATTCAAGGGAAAGCAGGAGATACCCGTTCAATTCACCGACGGGCCTCTCTTGTGTTTTAACCTTGTCAACAACCCTCCAATAAAATTGACTTCACGGCTGCTTGTGGGCCGTTACTGTGGCAAACTGTCCTAGCACCTTCATTCAGAAAATACCGTCACCATATAAACAACTTGCCCTTCTATATCGCACTTGACTCTGGGTAGTGTCTCGGATCGCTTAGAAGCATACACTTTACAGTATATCCTTTGAAATCACTTATGATGTCCTCCAGATGCTAAAGGCTCTTTGCCAAATGCAACAATTATTATCCTCTGGTTGGCGAGAGGCTAACAGGGGACTCATGGAATTTGAACTGTGTTGAAGGTGATGTTCTGCACACAAACTGCCCCACCTGCCACTCTACACAAGACCTGTCTCTGGCTCAAAGTTTGCCCCTCCTGACCCTCCACACAAGGCCTGTCTTCGGCTCTCACATTGCTCCTTCTGCCCTTCCACCCAAGTCAGTCTCCGGCTCACACACTGCCTCTCCTGTGCAACTGCACAAGGCCTTAATTTCACTCTCCGTCTCTCTCTCTCTCTCTCTCTCTCTCTCTCTTTCTCTCTTGCTCACATGCATACACACACTCTCACTCTCTCACTCTCTATCTCTCTTACAAACTCTCTCACTAACAATCTTTCTCTCTCACACTGTTTCTCTCACACTCACAGTCTGTCTCTCTGCCACCTTCTCTCTAATGCTTTCACACAACGAGTCCCTCTCATGCACACACTCTATCTCATACATTCTCAGACCCTCTCACACACAATGTACAGTTCACACTCCCAGACTTTCTCTCGCACACACTCTAAGACTCTCGCTCTCAAATTCTTACACTCATTCTCTCTCACACACAATGTCTCTCACATTCTCAGTCTCTCTCTTTCCATCTGTGTGGCACTCTTAGTCACACACTCACACACACACGATGTCTCTCACTCTCTCGCTATCTCTGAAACACACAATGTGTCTATACACTCAGTCCTCTCTCAAACGCACTATCTCTCACACGTGCACCTCTCACACACACTATTTCAATCATATTCTTTTTCTCTCTCACACAAACTTTCTCTTTTAAATCTCTCTCTCACACACAGACCCACACACTATGTTACTCACACTCTCAGTCTCTCTCTCACACACACAATGTGTCTCTCACACTCTCATTATCTCTCTGACACACACACACGTTGTTTCTCACACACTCTCAGTCTCTATCATACAAATTGTCTTTCATACTGTCAGTATCTCACTCACACACAGACTGCGTCTCTCACACTCGATTTCTCTATCTCCATCTATGTCTTTTACATTCTCAGTCACTCTCTCTCACGCACAGTGTCATAAACAACTATATCTCTTAAATTTATCTCTCTGACCCAAACATTGTGTCTCTCTACGTCTCTCTCTCACACACAGTCTCTCTCACACTCTCTTTTTTCCATCTTTGTTACTCACACTCGCAGTCACACTCTCTCATACACACAATATGTCTCTCTCACTCTCGCTCTCTCTGACACACACGCTGTGAATCTCACACACTCAGTCCTCTCTCACATACACTAACTCTCACACGTGCATCTCTCTCTCACACACACTGCTTCAATCAGATTCTTTCTCCCTCTCTCACACAAACACTTTGTCTCTTAATTCTCGCTCTCACACACTGACCCACACGATATGTCAATGGCACTCTCAGTCTCTCTCTCACACACACAATGTGCCTCTCTCACTCTAACTATCTCTCTTGCACACCTACACTTTGTTCCTCACATATTCTCAGTCTTTCTCACACAGACTGTGTCTTTTCCACAGTCAGTATCTCACTCACACACAGATTTGTCTCTCACACTTGGTCTCTCTATCTCAATCTATGTCTTACATTCTCAGTCACTCTATCTAAGACACATTGTCTCGAATACACAATACAACTCTTATATCTCTCTCTATCTGACCCACACATTGTGTCTCTCATACTCTCTCACAAACACTGCGACTTTCACACACTCAGTCTCCCTTTACAACACCTGTTTCTCTTACACTCAGTCTTTTTGCCACTACCCGTGTCTCTTACATTCTCTCACTCCCTCTCCACATATCACTCTCACACTAACAGTCTCCTTCATACTCTATATCTCTGACAATCTTTCAAAATCTACCTCTCTCTCTCTCTCTCTCTCACTCTCTTTCTCTCTCTCACTCTCTCTCTCTCTCTCTGTGTCTGTAACTCTCTCTTTCTATCTCTCTCGCTCTTTCGCTCTGCTGTTATGTAAACTTCTCTCTGAGAAATTGACGTCCAGTTCAATATAGTCTGTATTCAGGCCAGTTATTAAAGATCACTCGACACTACTGGGAAAAGAGATGGGAGTTTCTCAGATGAGGGAGTTCATACATGCACAATTTAAGCGGTATGAACGTTTTGTTATTAGACATGATGTTAAGTAGCAACGGCTGATGTGTAGCTGAACCATTGCTATTGCGTAAGCTTTGCACCTTTACCGGATATGCATTACAAACCACAAAAAACTCCCTGCAAAAACGGCTCATATATTTGACCACAAAGGAAGAAGAAAAACTGAAGCTAACGTTAGAGTTTCCAAAGAAGATTTATTTTTCTCCACATTTCTCTGTACAGAAACCGGCTACTAATCTCCAATGTGCTTTATACAATAATAATTCTTGCATTTGATGTAGTGTCTAACCACGTCTTGAAAGCTCTTCATATGATAAACTGTAATTTGTTGTGACCGTGTTTTATGGATGAAACGCAGCATTATTACATTACAAGTATTTTTGTGGGTCGTAACTGTACCCAATTGGCTGCTGCTTTCCTCTCACAAAATATAGAATTAATGCGGAGTGGAGGGCGCTGTATTTTTGAAAGCTGTTGCCGCTTACTGATATGATTAACAATACTAACAATAATAATATATTACTAATACTGATATCATAATAATATATTAATAAGACATAATAATATAATAACAGCGATAACAAAAGTAATAAAGTAAAAATAATAATAGGTTACTAACAATAATAACAAACAGCAAATCAACTAGCAACCAGCACTTTCCCACCGCACAGGGCACAGTCTCAGAGATGAGCAATGGTAGACTCTAACTCCAACCGGGTGGATAATAAGAGTAGCAATAATAATAATAAATGAAGGAGCGGAAACTTTCTGACGTCCCCCTGGTGGGGGAAATTAGGAGCGGTTCGATGTGTTGAACTTACGAGAGGGTGAGCGAGGGGGAGAGGCGTGCTGACGTTAAGACTTGGGAGGGAGAGATGAGACAGTCACCTACAGCGAAGAGTTGTGCCATAAAGCCTTCACACACATTCTCGCACAGAGGCAGAGAGAGATAGTTGAATGCGAGAAAGACCGAGAGAGTGTGAGTGTGAGAGACACAGAGAGAGAGTGGGTGAGTGTACAGTGAGAAAGAGTTAGTCAGTGTGAGGGAGACAGAGAGTGTGAGTGTAAGAGAGAAAGAGAGAGGGTGATTGTGAGAGACACAGAGGATGAGTGGGAGAGAAACAGAGGGAGAGTGAGTGTGTGACAGAGGGGATGTTTGGAAGGAGAGAGACACAGTGGGAGTGGCATTTTAATCACATGTGTATCTCTCACTCCTGTCACTCTCACACTCTCCCTCTCTTTCTTTTTCTCACTCACCACTGAGGGGCATGACTCCCTGATATCGATCTGCAGTGCTTGTGCAAGTGTAAGTGGAGGATGGATTTAGGAGAAGCTCATACACACACGCAATTTCTCTCTGTTTCTCACAAACACGGTTTGTCTGTCTCACACAGTCACTTCGGACTCTCTCTCTCACAAACACTGTCTATTTGCCTCTCAAACACTGGCTCTTCCTCACTCACACATACAGATTCTCACTCTTACACAAACAGTCTCTCTGTCTTTCACACACAGTCTCTCTCTGTGTTTCGCTCACACATAAATCGTCTCTCTCTCACACACACACAGTCTCTCTCTGTTACTGATACTCACAGTTATTCTCTATCACACGAAGTCTCTCTCTGTCTCTCACATACACAGTCTCTCTCTCTCGTTCACACACAAATCGTCTCTCTCTCACACACACAGTCTCTCTCTCTGTTACTGATACACGTAGTTTCTCTCTGTCTCACATACACACTCTCTCTTTCTCTCACACACATTCTCTCTCCCTATCTCTCACCCACAGTCTCTGTCTGTTTATACACACTCTATCTCTCACACACAGTGTCTCTCTGTCTCTCAGACACACTGTCTCTGTTTGCCTCTCACACAAAGTCTCTGCCTCTCACACACTGTCGCTTTATGTATGGCCTGGTTTCGTATAACAGGCCTCGTCCCCGTATAACTGGCCACGTCTCTGTGTAACAGACTTGGTGACTGTATAACAGCACTGGTATCTGTATAACAGCCTTGTCTCCGTAAACTGGTCTGGGCTCTGCATAACTGGCCTAGTCTCTGTGGAACAGCACTGATGTTTGCATAAGCTCTGCGTGGTTGCGGATGCTCAGTTATTGAACCGATTCAAGGCTGAGATTAATAGGTTTCTAAAGGATAAAGGGATTAAGGAATATGGGGCTAAGGAGGGTAAATGGGCGTGGCAAGCTCGAGGCACAGAATGGCCTACTACTGCTCCTAAATCCTATGTTTCCATGTTCCTATGACCGGCCTTTTCTCTGTATTACAGCTTGAAATCTATATATCAGCATGGTCTCTGTACAACATATCTCGTTTATGTATAACAAGCCTTATTTCCCCCCTGCTCGGGTCATGACCCAACTGTGCAGCGCCTTGGGAGGTCCTCCTGACGTGAAAGGCGCTTTATAAATGGAATCTTGTTGTTGTTGTTGTTATCTCTGTATAACAGCTCGGTCTCTGTATAACGGGCCTTGTCTCTGTATAACAACGTAATCCCTGCATTACAGGCCTTTACTCTGTTGAACATCCTTGTCTCTTTATGAAAGGCCATGACTCTGTATAAAAGGCCAGATTCCTGTATACCCGGCCTTGTATCCATATAATAGGCCTTGTCTCTGTATAACAGCAGAGGTCTCTTTGAAACTAGCCTGGTCTCTGTATAACAGCTGGTGCATGTATAGGTAACATGGTGTCTGTAAAACGAGCCTAGTCCACCTAATAAAGGCTTTGTCTCTGTATAATAGCCTGTTCTCTGCATAGCAGACCTTGTATACCTACAACTGGCCTGGTTTCAGTATTTAAGCCTGGTCTCAGAATACCAGGTCTTGACTATGTCTAAAAGCCCTGGTCGCTGCATAAGAGGCCTGGTCTCTGTAGAAGGGCAATGGTATAACTATCTGGAAACTGTATAACTGGCCTGGTCTATGTAACACGGGCCTTGTCCCTGTATAACAGAATCGTCTCTGTAAAACAGGCCTTGTCTATGTAGAACAGGCCAGGTCTCTGAGTATCAGCATTGGTATGTGTACAATATGCCCCATCCCTCTACAGCAGCAATGGTCTCTGTATGATTGGACGTGTCTCTGTATAACGGTCCTAGTTTCTGTACAAAATGCATGATTTCTGTATAACATATTGTTCTCTGAATAAGGGCCTGTTCTCTGCATAACAGGTCTGGTTTCTGCACAGCAGGCCTTCTTTCTGCATAACATATTGCTCTCTGTATAACTGGCCTGGTCTCTGTATAACAGAACTGAACATTACAGTTCAAGATAGGTTAGAAATGTGGATGTGAGTTAAATAATGTGGATATGTGAAAAGCGACAGACAGACCAGGCTGGTTATACCTTCAAGACCATTCCATAATCTTGGGAAAAAACTAAAGAATAGTAACCCAAATGTGGTCACCGCTGGATTATAACCTTTTCCTCAAGCAGGTGAGTGTCAAAATAGCAGGATCAAACACATGAATGCATTGATGGAGAAATAGTGCAGAAAGGAGGGATTCAAGTAAATGGAACCAATTCTGGAGCAAGTTGGAACTGTATAAGATTATAGGTAACACCTGACAAGGATTGTGACTAATGTCCTCATAGGGATATTCTCTTGTGCTATGGGGAATAGTTTAAAACAATTTCGATGGACGAAGAGAATCAGGATGTTTCATCAGATAGGAGCAGCAAGTTGCATAAAGGGCTTGGAGAGACGATTAGCAATTTTGTCGAGGAGTGTTACAGGAAAGCAGGGAATAGACATGGTGGAAAACTCAATCGTTCTTGGAGGGCATGTATGTAAATGCATGTAGTGTGAACAATAAAATTGGTGGGTTGCAGGGTAAGCTGCCACACATGGTTATGATGCAGTGCCAATGATATCTACTTGGCTCAAAAAAGGGGCAGGAATAGGAGATGAATGTTCTTGGCTACAATGTATTCAGGGGGAATTGGCAAGGAAACAAGGGATGGTGCGTGGTAATATTGATTAAATAAACAGCTACAGCTCCGGAAAGGGATGATGTGCTAGATGGTCCAAAACAGAATATATTTGGTTAGAAATAAGGAGCAGAAAATTATCTGTCACAATGCTAGGTATACACAAAGACCACCAAATAGCGGGAGGGAGATAGACCAACAAATCTGCAAGCAGATTTCAGAAAAGTGCAAAATGTATAGAGCAGTGATAACAGATTATCCAAACATAGACTGGCAAAATAACAGTGTAAAAGGGCAAGAAGGGGGAAGGATTCCTGAAATGTGTGCAGAATAACTTTCTGGATCTTTATATTTCCAGCGCAAGGAGGAAGGAATCAAACCTGGATCTAGAACTCGGGAATCAAGTTGGACGAGTGGAGCAGCTTTCAGTAGGAAAACATCTGGACAGCAATGGTCACAACATCAGTCGTTTTAGATTACTTACGGAAAAACATAGTTTCTTAATCTCTCTCTCTCCCACACACTGTCTCTCTGTCTCTCATACACAATGTTTCTCTGTGTGTCTCACACACCCTCTCTAACTGCCTCTCAAACACACACAGTCTATCTCTATCTGTTTCACACACAGTCTGTTTCTCTATCTCTCTCACAAACACACAGTCTCTGTCTCACACACTCACAGTCTCTTTACGTCTCTCACACACAGTTTATCTCACTCGCACAGTTTCTCTCTGTCTCTCACCCACAGTCCCCTTCTGTCTACACGCACATTCTCTCTCTTATAGTCTCTCTCCATCTCTCTCACACACACTATCTCTGATTGTCTATCAGGCACTGTCTCTTATTTATTTGGGGGTAGTTAAAATCTCCTCTGATTATGACTCTATGTCTTTTTCTCATTTCCCTAATTTGCTTGCATATTTCTTCCTTATCACCCTTTCACTACAAGTTGGTTTGTGGAATACCCATATTTGTGTGTTTGATCCCTTCTTATCTTTGATCTCTAGCAACACAGACACTCTTTCTGTTTTCCCTTTTATTTCTACTGCCATGATGTTATGCCTAACGAGTACAGCTACTCTACCACCCTTTTTCCCATCGCTATCCTTTCAAAATACCTTATACCATGCAATGTTTAATTATCAGTCCTGTTCTTTTGTTAATTACAGTTCAGTAGTCCCATTATTGTCTGTTTCCTCGCTACGGATTAATACCTCCTGTTCTCCTGTTCTATACCGGATGCTATGAATATTGCCGTACAGAGAGTTTAATACATTTTCAGTTTTCAGCTCTACTCAGATTATTTTTGACAGCCTTTCCCATTTGCGTTCTTTAATTGTATTAATTCCCTGACCATTTATATTCGCCTTATTGCTTACTTTTTTTCTAGCTTGAGTCATTTCCTTCTGATCCGTTCACCCCACCCTTTTACTAGTTTAATGCCTTTGCCTATTTAGGCTTTCCGCTGGGACTTTGTCTCCTTCCGGTCAGGTGAACTCGTCCCATTTGTACAGCTCCTTCCTCTACCAGTTTTGCTGCCAGTTTCCCATGAAGTGGAGCGCTTCTTTCCCACTCCAATCCTTTAGCCACGTGTTATATTTGCTAATCTGTTTCTCTTTGTTCCAATTCGCAGGTGATTTGGGTAATATTCCAGAAATTATTCCAGGTCCTGGTTTTTAGGTTAGATCCTAAATCATGAAATTCCCTTTGATGTATCTCCTCCCTGTTTTTTTCCTGTTTCTGCCAACGTGGACAATGACAAGTGGATCTGCACCCTCCCATTCAATATCCCTGTTTTTTTCCTCTTTCTGCCAACGTGGACCACGACAACTGGATCTGGACCCTCCCATTCAATATTCCTCTTCAGCTGCTTCGAGTTGTCACTTATCCGGCACCAAGTAGCCAAGATATGCTTCGGGAATCTCCTTCTTGGCGGCAAAGGATGCTATCTGTTCCCCTAAAAATTGAATCCCTTATCAGAACTTTGGTTCTCTTTTCTTCTTCCCCGCTTTGGACAGTCGTCTGATGCACTGTGCCTTGGATTGAATTCTGGGTGTTCTCTCCGCAGTCATCCTCCTTGTGTTCAGTGGAATCGAGTACCTCATACATGATGGACAGGAGCAGTGTCTGCGGGACCTCCTCTTCTTCCTCTCCTAGGTTCCCACTGCTCTGATCACTGACAGTAGCACCCTCTCTTTTTTGTAACTGTGCTTTGCTCTGGTGCGTGACCGAGTTTAGGATGAAGCTATCCAAATTTCCTGCCCCTTCCTTTTTACTCGGAGTGTGTCGAACTCACTCTGCAGCTCAATGAATCTGAAGCTGAGTGTGTGAAGGCAGAGACATTTCCTGTAGAACTGATATTACAGGAGAGACTCACAGTCCACAAGCTCCCATATATTGCGTTCCCAATACATTGCCTGCCCTCTTATTTCAACTTTTGGTTGATTAGTTAGCTATGTAATTCACTTAGCACCTTCTTCCACCTATGCAACAAATTCCCACTCTCACCGAATACATTTACACTCTGGTTTTGCTTACTCCAATCGCAACTCACTCCAGTAGACTCTGATCGATTGGCAATCTGTATTCGATTTCCTCGGAATGTTCCCCTCGCTCAACTCGTTCAAAGTCGATATTAACATTCCTCTTTGACCTAATTTCCCAACTCCAGGTCTGTATGCTGATATCAGTGATAAGAACTTTAAGACATGTTAAAAACATTTGACAAGCTTTACGAATGACAGCTGAGCGAAGTCTTGCTTGAAAACTTTGTTTTTGGAAGCACAAATCAATCATCGGTTTGTCAGAGAGAGCCAAGGTCATTCAAAAACTGGCTATTTATAATCGTGCTGGTCTCTGTATGAAAAGCCTGGTCTCTATATAACAAATCTGGTCTCTCTGTAACAGGCCATGTCTCTGTATAACATGCCTGTTATCCAAATAATACGCCTGTTCTCTGTAGAACTGGTCTAGTCTCCACATAACAGACCTGGTTTGTGTATAAGTGGTCTGATGGCTGCTTAGGAGGCCTGGTCTCTGCATAAAAGTTCTGATTTCTGTATAACAGTCTTGGTGTCCGGATTACAGGTCAAATCTCTGAATAACAGCCCCAGCCTCTGTATAGCAAGCTGGCCTCTACATAACAGGCTTGCTTGTTTTTTTACAGGCGTGATCTTCGTATAACATGTCTCTTCTGTGCAAAGCAGGCCTGATCTCTGTATAACAGGCCTTGTCTCTGTACAATCCGTATAACTGCCCTGGTTTCCTTTTAACTAGCCAGGTCTCATTATAACAGGCCTCGGCTGTGTATAACAGGTCTGGTGTCGGCATAACAGGCCTTGTGTCTATACTGCAAGCTAGGTGTCTCTATAATAGTCCTTAACAGTGAATAGCTGCCCTGGTCCAGGTGCAACATGCCTGGTCTGTGTAAAGCAGACCTGGTGTCTGTATAATAGGTCTGGTTTCTGTATAACAGCACTGGTCTTTGAATAACAGGCATATTTTAGGTATAATAGGCCTGGTATTTAGGCAACATGCTTGGTTTCTGTAAAACAGGAGTGGTTTACCTACAACTTACCTGGTGTCTGCTTAACAGGCAAGTCCTTTATAGTAGTGCTTATCTCTGTATAACAGACCTGGTTGCTATACAACAGGCCTGTTTTATGTATAACAGGCATAGTTTCCCAATAACCAGTCAGGACTATGTACAAAAACCATGGCATCAGTATAACTTGTCTGGTCTATGTATAGCAGGATTGTCTCAATATAAGAGGCCTCATCTCTGTAGAGCAGGTCTGATCTTTGAATAACAACCATGGAAGCTTTACAACAGGCCATGTTTCTTCAGAAAAGGCCTGATCTCTATAAATTAGCCCTGGACTCTGTTTTATAAGCCTGGCTGCTGATTAACCGGCCGGTTCTCTGAACTCAAGCCTTGTTTCTCTAAAACAGGCATCATTTGTGAATAAGAGGCCTTGGTGTCTGTGTAACAGGGCTGATCTCCGTGTTACAGGCCTGGACTATTTAAAACTGTCCTGTTCTGTATAACGGGTCTCTGTATAGCAGGACCGATTTCTGTGTAATAGGCCTGGTATCTTTCGAACAGGCGTGGTCTCTCTGTAGCAAGCCTACTATTTGTATAACAGGCCTGGTCTCTGTATAGCAGGCTTGGTCTACGTAAAAGAGGTGTGGTATCTGTATAACAGGCGTGGACATTGTATAACAGGCCTGGTCTGTGTTTACCAGGCCTCGTGTCTCTATACCATGCATGATCTATTTTTAACTTGTCTGGTCTCTGTACAGCTGGTCGTCGTGTTCTTGATCAGTTAGATGTGGGCATAGAAGCTACACAAAACGTAGATATTTAAATATCGACAGAAATTTTCCGACAAGTCTGAACACTGTCTTTGTAGCTACTTTCAACAAGAATACCAATGGTTTGTTTAGGATGGGCCGTTCCTTTCATTTTATGATTAACGTAGGCTCCAACACTTCTGCACAGATAATGTCGAACCCCGGATGCACTCGTTATAGCTAGGATTAAACAAACACTCACAAAGAGAGTTAGCTCTGAAATATAGTATATTTAACACTTGCAGCAAGGAGAGGGAAAGCAAGAGGAAATACAATAGCACGTCTCTCAGAAGAGTCGGTACTCTCCCTCTACCAATGGGGCAGTCCCATCAGTTTATATTCATGATTATTTGCGATCACCTCATGTCTCAAAATACAACAACAACAACAAGATTCCATTTATATAGCACCTTTCACGTCCGGAGACATCCCAAGGTGCTGGATAGTTGGGACAGGACCCGAGCAGGGGGGAAATGGTCAGTATGAGTGGAGGAAGGGAGGGAGAGAGGAGGGTGGAAATGGTCAGGGTGAGGGGAGGGAAGGGATGGGGTGAGGAGGTGTAGAGAATTGAGAGTTGAGCTGAAGGCACGGTCAAAGAGAAAGGTCTTGAGACCGGCCTTGAAGGAGGAAAGGGAGGAAGCAAGGCGAAGGCACTGGGGGATGGAGTTCCAGAGCCTAGGGGCTGAGAGGCTGAAGGCCCCGCCACCGATGGTAGGGTGTTTGGAGCGGGGGCTGTGGAGCAGACCGGAGCCAGAGGAATTGAGGTTACGGGCAGGTAGGTAGTGGGTTAGTAGGTCGGAGAGGTAGGAAGGAGTAAGGCAGTGAATGGCCTTGTAGGTGAGAATGAGATCTTGAATTCGATCCTCTGGGGGATGGGAAGCCAGTGGAGGCGAGCGAGGGTGGGAGTGATGTAGTCCTGAAGCCTGGTGCGGGACAGTACTCAAGCTGCAGAGTTCTGAATGACCTGCAGCTTGTGGAAGGAGGTGCCGGGAAGGCCGGCGAGGAGAGCATTCCCATCGTCCAGTGTTGAGGTGATAAAGGCATGGACCAGAGTTTCAGCAGCGTGAGGAGTGAGGTAGTGCCGTAGGAGGTGATGGAAGGCGATGCCAGTTATGTCGCGGATATGAGGAAGAAAGCACAGCTTAAGGTCAAACAGAACGCCGAAGTTCCTGACTGGCTTTGAGAGGTGGAGAGTGTAGCCTTGGATGCTGATGCTGTCAGCGCCTGAGATGCGGAGGCTCTGATGCGAGCCTATCAGGTGGGCCTCAGTTTTACGCACATTGAGCTGAAGAAACTTGTCTCTCGTCCAGGACTCGATGTCGGACAGGAAGGATATCAGGACATCGGTGGTTGTAGAGTTGAGTGTAGAGGAGGAAAGGAAGAGTTGGATGTCATCCGCATACATGTGGAAGTTAACCCCATGTCTACGAATGAAGTCACCAAGCGGGAGCATATAGAGGGTGAAGATGAGGTGACCGAGGACAGAGCCCTTAGGGACACAGCACGAGACAGTGCAGGGGCTGGAGGCAAAGCCGTTTGTGGAACTAAAATGTAAACTGTGGGAGTGGTATGACCTAAACCACTCAAGGATAGGGCCTTGAAGGTTGAGGTTGGAGTTCAAACGGTGGAGGAGGATAGCGTGTTCGACCATATTGAACGCTGCCGATAGGTTGAGGATGACCGGTAGGCAGAGGTAGCCATGGTAGCAGATGGTCAAGATGTCATTGGTGACATTCTGTGCTACGGGCAGCACGTAAACCTGACCAAAGTGGTTCAAATAATGCATGGGTGGAGAGGAAAGAGCGCCGCTGGGTGGCGACAACTCTTTCAAGGACCTTGGACAGGAAGGGGAGGTTGGAGATGTGCCTGAAGCTTGATAGCTGCGCCGCATCAAGGGAGGGTTTTTTCAAAGTGGATGTGATGGATCATTATGAGCAGTTATCAATGATGCACTGTATCGTTTCAAATAGAGTAACTATCTGCAACGTTTAAGCTCCTGCTCTGTGAACCATTAACATTGAAAGTCTGTTAACTTGTGGTGTTGGAATGTTTGATTGTGGATCAAATGGGATTTTGGATCACAACTATGTCACGAAACATTCTGAAATATTTTCATTGCCGTCCTCCAAATAACTGTTTTATATATATTGGCAAGAAATTTATTTGTAGAATGTGTATTAAATAAAATGTATGGAGGTCCGAAAATAATAGTAATTCTTGCATTTGATACAGCATCTTATTGCGTCTCCAATACGTCTCAAAGCGGTTCAGAGGATATACTGTAAAGTGGTTTCACTGTGCAAGTTGTGGACGAAACGCAGCAGTCAGTTGCTCAAAAACAGTATCCGACAATGTCATGGATTGAGTGACCAAATTTTTACTATTATTGTTTGTCGGGGAGGATTATTACTGCCGCAACTCGTTTCCAATTTCGAGTAAACCAGTGAACAGGTAAACAGGCGAGTGGAGTAAGTAAATTTGTCTAACATTTCGGCCTTCCCTGAACAACCAAGAGAAATAACACCAGCGGCCGTCCATGATTTACTTTTCTGTGCTTCTGATATTTGGTCTTCAAGAATAAGTGGCGCTGTGGTGAGGAGGAAGGACCAGTACAATGGCATTGAACAATACATTTTAAAATCTGATTTGGGTGCAACCATTTTTCCGAATTTCAAGGAACAAGATTTCACACCGCAGATAATGATTAGCAGTGCATTTTTATATTGATACTTAGCTATAATTTATTTAACAACAACGGAATTACGTGTATATGCGCCTTTCACGTCGGGAGGACGTCCTACTGCGCTGGACAGTGTGCAACATTTCAGATCACAGCTGGGGTCAGGGGTGGGGGAGAAGGGAACGGAGGGGAAGTGGGGTCGTCGATGGCAATGTCGAAGAGGAGAGTCTTGCGGCGGGTTTTGAAGGTAGATAAGGAGGGGGCGAGGCGGAATGATTGAGTCCGAACACCTCTGGCCCCTGCAGCCTCTTGCAGGGTGACAATGTCCCATCCGCCTCCTCTATTCCTAATGTCCGCATCTTGGCTGCCGCCCCAGACCCGAGCTGTTGCTGCCTCAAAATGCCTTCCCACTGCAACTCTGCCGCTCTGTCCTGCCATTTCTGAGCCCTTCCGCCTCTCTGCTTCACGCAGAAGCAGCAACTGCACCGACTGCTCCATTTCCCAATCTTTATCTGTACCATGACCCATTCTTCCTTCCCCCAACACCCCACATTCCTACCATTACCCAACCCCCCAAGAAAACCTTTAAATCTCAGCTCCACCTCCTAGTCCCATTACTCGCCAACATCATCAACATCTCGCTGTCAAATGTCGTATCTCTACCACCCCCTCAAAGCAAACACCTTGAAGAAACATTCATTTTAACCATCATAGCTATCCAGCTAATGACCCATCTTCAACCTTCCTTTACTGGATAAGATCTTCCCAGCTTCGCACTTTGCTCCACTCCCATTCCCTCCATGAGGCACCCCAGTCGGATTTCCGTGCTGCCCTAAGTACGGAAACTGCTCTGATCAAGGTGACAAATGACATCTTAGCCATGTGTGAAGCGGACTCCCTCTGCTTCATCGACGTCCTCGACTTCCCCACGGCCTTTGACACTGTGGACCTTCCAATCCTCCTCCACCGCCTCTCATCTCACACCAAACTTCAAGGTTCTGTTCTTGAATGTTTCAGGTCCTACTCTCATATCTCCTCCAATTTGTCTTAGCAAACGGCGTCTCCTCCAGCCCCCACACCGTCTGGTGCCGCATTCCTTTTCCCTGTTTGCGAAGCAAGTAGAGGAGAACGATGCCGGCCAAAGGTCCACTTCAGTCATTCCAGGTCTTTGGGAGTAAGAAAACAGCAACTGCTGTTGCCCACTCTAAAAGAGGGATTGGCTTATCAAAGTGAATTGAAGACCTCTGGACCAGATTGAGCCACGAACTCTGCAGTAAAAAACGTTGGAGCCAGTACTTCTGTTGGGCAAGGAAGGAATTGCTGGAGTTGACATCAGAGTTCCTGTGAAGGGTGGTGGTCATGTGGCTCAAACTTATGCCGTCCTTCAATCCATCTCCAAAACATTATTTGCTGATTACCAGAAATACGTAGATGAAGCTTCGAAGAAGGAGATCAAGGACATCCTCATTCAGTGTCACTGGAACCGGTTGATTGCTGATCCTTGTCGTTGAGGAGCAAAGAAATTTGGTGGAACTGGTGCCCCTGACCGTTACCAGAAGTCTTACGGTTAAATATTATTCAATAATAATAATAAAAATAATCCTTCCAAAACAAAACAGTGATAAATCGGTCATTTTCAATATACGACTGTTTATAGGACACTGCTGTGCACAATTGGCTTGAGCATTTCGCCCACAAATATCCGGACAATTCACTTTGCAGTCTATTCTGTGAAGCGCTTCGAGACGTCGCAAAGATGTGAAAAGCGCTATATCTAGTGCAAGGATTATTAATATTTATTATCCCTCAGAGCTCTGTCCCCGTCCGCTGGCGGAATCAACCTCCACGGCTGCACACTCAACCTCACTAGTCATTCAGGAACCTGATGTCTTGCTTGACACTGAACTGTCCATTCTCACCCACAAACTCGCCATGACAGAGAGTGCGACCTCCGCAACATTGCCAGACTCGGACACGGCCTCACCCCACATGCTACCTTGCACACTAATTCGTCACATCAAGGCTCGATTATGGAAACTCCGTCATCAGCCTTCCCAACTCTTCCATTCACAAGCTGCAGATCATCCAAAACTCTGTAATTCGTGTCATCTCGCGCACCAATCTCTGTGACCCCATCACTCCCACCCTCGTCCGACTCCACTAATTCCCCATTCCTCAGAGAATCGAATTGAAGATCCTCGTACTCACTTTCAAGTCCTTGCATAGCCATGGCCTCTACTGCCCTTCTGACATGCTGACTCCCTACCAACCTGCCCGCTCACTCCGTTCAGCGTGCTCTGGTCTGCTCCATGTCTCCAGCCCTTCCCGTCCTATCATCGGTGGCCGGGCTTTCAGCCTCTCTACCCCCACAATCTCAGAGACCCCTCGCCTCGCTTCCTCCTTTGCCTCCTTCAATGTCCGGTCGCAACACCCGTCTCTTCTATCTTGACTTTCTCGCCCTACGACCTGTCAGCCCCCACTCACCCCACCCCACCCCTCCCCAACCTCGTGGTGTGGTGTCGGGCGAAATTGTGAATGAGAGGGTCGCACACCATGGCCACTTTGTCTCCAAACATGACTTCGCCTTGCTTCCTCCCTTTCCTCCTTCAAGGCCGGTCTCAAAACCTTTCTCTTTGACCGTGCCTTCAGCTCCCCTCTCGACTCTCTTCCCCCTCCTCGCTCCCTCCCTTCCCTCCCCTCACCCTGACCATTTCCCCCCTCCTCTCTCCCTCCTTTCCCTCCCCTCACCCTGACCATTTCCCCCCTGCTCGGGTCATGACCCAACTGTGCAGCGCCTTGGGACGTCCTCCTGACGTGAAAGGCGCTTTATAAATGGAATCTTGTTGTTGCTGTTGTTCTTCTCCACCCCCTGCACAGTCTCGTGTAGCGTTCCTTCAAGCTCTATTCTTGGTCCACTTCTCTTCAACTTACACATATTTAAAGCGGAGGGTGNTTTTTTGTAGAAGAGCGGCATGTTGCTGCGGATTCTGTCCCAGCCCTATGTGTACCCATATCAGTGACCGAGCCGTTAGCCTTTCTGCCCACTCTCTGCTGCACAATCACAGAGTATACATGAGCCGTTCGGAAGGGGCGCCCTCTTAATGCAATTGTTTGTCTTCACATAAAGGAATCGCTCGCTGACACACTTATTTCACAGTTCCTCGTTGACCAGCGTCTGATTATCTTTCCCTTCCCAACACTTGACAACCACCAACATCTCGGGTATGAATATTATGTATTGAAGCCTGTGAATATAATCTATATTTAAACTTTCAAAACTCCCATGCATTACCTCACATGAAGGGAGCAACATAAAAGCAAATTATTTTGATTCCTGTTTAAATTTATGGAAATAAAACTCAATAACAGTGTACTGCTTGTTCCGTATTTACTTTCTTCTACACTTTACTTATTATTTTTTTGAACTCAAAATCACCAATTTAATTCGAGTATTACATATGCAATCCTCAAGTGAATATAGTGACTTATTTGTTCACAGGTCTGGAACTAATTGCATTCATGATGCAAGCTGTAGATTCTGGCTTTCTATAAATACCAACTTTTTTCTGTGTGACCTCGGTGTGCTCTTGGAAGCCGTTGCTTTCAGTAACAATATTTAGAACAGAGAATGGGATTTTCAACGGTGTATTCTGTAATTGCAATTTACTTTCCCATTCTTGTAGCATTTGGAATTCCAGGTACGTCTATTGGATCTCGTTTATTAGCAATATTCAATAGTTTACTGCGTTGGGAGGCAGAAGTCATTTCACAAAGTAACATATCAGATTTTTCATGTTGGTAGAGCAAAAGGGTCTGAGGAATATGACAGTGCAGGATATTTTCATGTGCAGAGGAGGAATTGGACGAGATGATGCAGTTACGTACGTCAATTAAAGTAGTATCAGAAGTGGAAATGGCTGTGGTAAAGGTATTACAAATAGTTAGAAAGATTAATCACAACATTTAGCAAAGAAAATGTCCACTCAGAACAATCAGTCCATGAGATTATAATCCACATGAGACTTTATTGCCTCCCAACCATTAATTATCCACTCTCCCTAACGAGAAATGCTACCTTCCTCTTCAATGCATCTGATAACCTCAGCGATTCAGGCAGCAGCTTCCACAGTGCCACTGCCTCTGCGTGAAGGTATTCCTTCTAATATCTATGTTTGATTCCTTCATCGCTAACATATATTTGTGACCCATGTTTATGGACTCACCAACAATTGTAAACCACCTCGCAAATTGGCACAACCTGCTTGACAAGACAGATTTCTCAACTCTCTTTCCTACCCCAAACCCCTTTCTAGAGTCCTGTAGCTCGGCGGTTAGCGCACTTGCTTTTCAAGCGAGTAAACTGAGTTTGATTCCCGGCAGGACGAGCCAAGGGCAAGTTTCCTTACTCCACTCGCCTCGTAATCATCCCTCCAAAACAAAACAGTAATAAATTGGTAATTTTCAATCTGCGACTGTTCGTGTGACACTGCTGTGCGCCATTGACCTCCGCTGACCTCCCATAATTATACCGTCAATACACTTTACAGTCTATTCTGTGAAGCGCTTTGAGACAACGAGAAGATGTGAAAAAGCGCTAAGTCAAATGCAAGGATTATTATCATACTTTTAATCTAACAGTTTTTGTTCATCTAATTTATGTTTTCTATTTTTATTGCTTCTCGTAGTTAATTTACTGGCGATTGTGATCCTGTCCAGAGGAAATTGCGGACTCCCCAAGTACATCACACGCTACTTGGTAGCCATTGCAGTGGCTGATCTCCTGGTTCTAATTGTGGATGTTTTGTTGAACAAAATTAACAATCTTCATTTCCCATTAAATATCTTATTTTACACTCCATTGTGCAGTGTTAAAATTGTGATAATGTCGGCATCGCTCTCCAGCTCGGTGTTTTTCACAGTGGCTTTCACTTTCGATCGTTTTGTCGCCATTTGCTGCCAAAATTTGAAACCAAAATATTGCACTGAGAGGACGGCCACTGTTGTTATTGTAATTCTGGCGGTTTTCAGCTGCTCAGTGGGCATTCCTTGGTACTTTATGTTTGATCCTTATGTTATTCTTAACGGTACCCCGTGGTACTGTGTCTTGAAATCAAGCTGTTATACGTTGGCCACCTGGAAAGCGTTTGAAAGGCTTCACCGTGTTGCTACTCCCATGTTTGCTATCACTGTGATTTGTCTGTTTAATGCCCTGATTATCAGGCACGTTATCATGGCCAGTAGTGTCCGCAGGAGGCTTCGGGCTCGGAGAAATGATCAGAAAACTATTGATCCCGAGTTACAAAAACGAAAAAAATCCGTTATTTTACTCTTCTGCATATCGGGCAGTTTCATACTGTTGCGGATAACGCTTATCACACATTCCTTCAAATGGCAAGTTTCCAATTTTACTTATAGCAAAACGCTTGACAATAACACGCGGTATATTGTACAAGAAACGGCGATCATGCTTCAAAGGTTCGGTACCTGTGCCAACCCTTGTATTTATGTACTCACTCAGAGTAAATTTAGAGGAGAGCTTAAGAAAGCGTTAGTTTATCCATTTCAAGAAAGAGGAATTGGCTGTGCACATTGTTGAACTTCAGCATCATTGATGAATATCTCCACAAACAGCGAAGCCTTCAACATGAGGAGCAGATATCAGCTTTAAATTGTTTCCATACAAATGCAGCCAATGTCTCGTAAGTCTAAGTTCCCTCTCCCGAAACAAGTAAAAGTGAATGTCTCTTAACTTAGCGAACGAATGCTTGATTTTGGATTCTGTGGGCCTTTCCTTCACAAACATGGCATGAAACATTACGAAATATGTTCATTGTTCTCCTCCAAATATGTGCTCAAATATATTGATTGGGAAGATTGGGAATTTATTCATAGAATGTGTTTCAATATGTTTCATTGTTTGGAAAGTAACAAAATATATTGAATTATGATTATAGTAATCATAGGTGTTTCATTTGATCTCGCTTTGATTACATCTTAGACACGTCTCGAAGCGCTACACGGCATATACAGTAAAGCGGATTGACTATTTATTTTGTGAGCAAAACTCAGCAGCCAATTGCGCACAGCAGACTCCCACAGATAATTTTGGATTGAGTGACAAATTTATTATTTTTTTAAAACATAATTTTCGTTGCAGACGTAAGTTCCTACTAACAGCTAAATAAGAAAGGAAACTTGCCTAACATTACTGCCTGCTCGCGGATCTAAATCAATAACACCATGGGCCAATGATGAATTCCTTTTCTGTGCTTCTGAAATGTGCTCTTCAAGCATGTTGGTGCTGTGGTGTGAGGCAGAACGATACGGCACATGGACAAATATGCTTCGAGGTCTGCTTTGGGTGCAATCATCATGCAGAAGTTCAAGTTAGAAGAGTTCACATCCACGGATAGCGATTAGCCACATACTGTTACATTTATAGTAAGTTAAAATTTAATTAAAAGATTGAATGCACTTTGATGGTCATTGTATTTTGCATCGATGATTTGTTCACTCCAGATAAACATGAAAATATAACGACCGACGTTAATAGCTAAAGCTACGTTAACATGGAGTATAATTCACAAATTGCAAAACAATATATATATCGGCATTGATTGGGCAATCTCTCAATCGAGGAAATGCAAGTTGCTCTCTAAGCCCTGACTATTCCTTGGTCAGCTGGAATGACACTTCTTTGAGTGTAACAAGTCTGACGGGGGCACTTCGAAACACCTTTCCGCAAATCTGTTTGATCTGCTGGAAAGAGGGTATTTTTTCAAAATATTACCTCGAACGTTTGATTTTCTGATAGGCATCTCAAGTAGATGGCGCCACTAGAAATTTGGATATTTCTTTGTGTTTGGTTTCTATTCCATATAATTCCGGGTGAGTCGCTTCGGAAGCACAGGAATGCACAATCAAAGTTGTTCCCCGTTGCCTCCTTCAACGCCCATCAAAAGACCCACTTCTTTGACCGGGCAATTGATCACTCTCCTTCCCCCCTGTGCCCCACATTCCCGAATCCCAAACCCCAGCTCGAGTCCGAAACGTTGACTGTCAAGTGTCTTGGGATGTCCTCCCGACATGAAATGCGCTTCAGCAATCTAATGTTGTTGTTGTTGGACCCCCAGATATTATTGTCCTAACAGATATTTATTTTTTGAAACAAACAGCACTGTTTGTGCTCCAGCGTTTGTGTCCCTCGGGAATGGGTCCCACACGGTCACTTCCCGCTCACTGATGGGGCCGAGGGTTGGAGGCGGTGCCGGTGCTCAGGTTGGAGTGGGTCCCACACGGTCACTGCCCGCTCACTGATGGGGCCGAGGGTTGGAGGCGGTGCCGGTGCTCAGGTTGGAGTGGGTCCAACACGGACACTGCCCGCTCTCTGATAGGGGCGGAGGGTTGGGGGCGGTGCCGGTGCTCAGGTTGCAGTGGGTCCCACACTGTCAATGCCCGCTCTGATGGGGCCGAGGGTTGGAGGCGGTACTGGTTCTCAGAAGTGGGTCCCACAGGGTCACTGCCCGCTCACTGATGGGGCCGAGGGTTGGAGGCGGTGCCAGTGCTCAGGTTGGAGTGGGTCCCACACGGTCATTGCCCACTCATTTGTGGCGCCGAGGGTTGGAGGAGGTGACGCTGCTCAGGTTGGAGTGGGTCACACACGGTCAGTCTCCGCTCACTGATGGGGCCGAGGGTTGGAGGCGGTGCCGGTACTCAGGTTGGAGCTGAGTTTGTGACGGGAAGTGAAGGTCGGGGCGGAGTGACCTCAGCTCCACATTGTGTCGCTTTCGGGGAAAGCCGCCCGTTCCCATCGTCACTGAGCGTCCACTACACAGCCTGAGATTCAGTGTCAATACTGAGCTCCTGTAGCCACCAGACAGCACAGCAACAGCTAATGATCCTCATTGACATGAGCCACAGCATCCGAGGGGCCTGACACCCAGTGTGCGGCAGCACAAGTTGACAAACTCTGTTTATTTGTGTGTCAATCTAATCGCCTGACCCCATCTCACTGTATGTAAGAAAATGTACATTTCCCATGTCACCTTTTATAATCTATGTAATTGCACAATAAAGCTTATAGTTCAGATGACCCCATGCACATCGGGCCGCCGTCTCAAATCTGATTTACAATCCAGTGAGCTTCACATTAAATTCATCGCCCGATCAATGTGTTTACTTTTCTCTGAATTCAATAAGTATAATAATCAAAGTAAACCCAATATACGTTGAGATCAGCATCTCAGCAATCATCATTCTTCACGTACCCACCTTCAAAGTACAATCAACTAATATTCACGTATCATTATTTTGAAAGGAATTTTTTGTACAGATGGCATACAGCAAAATCGTCTGGTGGTTAGCCGGGTGTCAGAAACCCAGTACCATGCTTATAGTATGTTTGACAATACCATGCTTCCTGCAGGTGGGAATTCCTATGATCGGCATAGAATGAGTATGGTTCACCAGGAGGACGCTTTCTGTTTCATTAATGTCAGAAAGTGTTTGGACCAGGTCAGCAAGAGCCAAGATTGAGAGACCAGCACCAGAACTGCTGGAGTTTAATTGACTAACACCACAAAGCTGACAATGGGAAGCACCCTCTAATTACTTGTAATTGAAATGAATTACTTTTTATGTTGGTGCCAAATTCCCCCTTTTAAAATGGACAACCAATTCACTGCTGATCGTTGTGAGAAAATTGGTGTAGCCTTACATCAGAAATACACTCTCACAACGCCTGTCAGTTAAAAAATATCCGACGAAAGACTTGGAGAAGTTTGAAAATATAAGAACACACTATCGCAACAGATGAAATGCAATGAATCAAATCAATAGACAATTATAGTGAGGGAAAAACTTATTAAGAAACAGGTCCAGGTAAGATTAGGTCCATATCATTCTTTTTCGTTTGCCATTTGCTGAAGCTGAGTGGTTGAAGAGAAAGATTAGAAATCCATTGACAAAATTCCCACGCAGGTTCTATTCCTGCCGACTGGGAATATTCCTCCCTGTTATTACAATGGTGCCACTCTTTGTAGGAAGGTTTCCATGATATGATAACCTTTCAAAGCTACGAAGAGACAAGGCATTCTGACTAACCAGTGCGAAATGTGCCTCACTGAAAGCTTTCCTTCAAAATTGTTTTCGATCAGCAAATCAGTCGTGTCAGGTTGATGGTAAAACTTTTGAACAAATTGTTGACGCTTCGTGTCGTGAGCCGTTTTTTCTAGTTTATGTCTCATAAGAGTCATCTCCATCTCAAGGACACGATTGTGGAAGGTAAAGAGAAAGGCGGGGATAGATGAGAAATCAGCTTTCTTTACTGTTCACAGCAAGTCAGAAATGTAAACTGTAATTGTGTACAAAATAATTTTCTCTTTTACTTTTGCGGTGTTACGTCGCTCTTCGTTGGCAAAGCTTGAACATGAGCAGATATGACTGTCCACTTCATCGTGTTTTGTGTCAGATGGGATTTGAACACCAGCCTCTGACCTGGAGTCAGGAACATTATCTTTTCGCCACGAAGTCGGCAGCTTCACTCACACAAGAGGCTCTGTAGAGTTGGAGCAGGAAATGAAATCATGAGAAGGCGCATTTGGCTGAAAATTTAAATTATTGAGGAAACTTCAATGAATAAAGTTAAATCTTTACATTTGTGAAGCAGAGGCTGATCCCTGGCCCCATACATATAAATCGTTCTCGCTGTTACAACAAGTTACTTTTATACTTCGCCCATCACGTCGGTGTCGTTTCGAAGCACATATCAGCTACACTTCAGTGGATCCAAACAAAATCACGAATTTCTCTCCTATCATCAATTTTCTGTCGACGTAGATTTTCATATTTCCCTTGTTTTGATGGAGGTCAACGTGAGAAATATTAATTAATACGTGTGTCATATTACGTGGAAATTAAAGGGAATACATTCCAAATTGCATCTAAAAAAGCCTTTGATTCCGCCTTGATTTGGGTGACCTTTTAGTGCGTCTCTTCTCCAGTTTTCTATATTTATATGGTGCCCCGCACAATTGGTTATTAACAAAATGTTGCGATCTTGAAGCAAACATGAAAATACAGAGCGCCTTGACCTGGGTTCTAGGGTGTTGGTTTGATCATTAAGATCTCTGGAGTTCAAATATATACACAGAAGTCGATGTAATGATTAACATAACAGACACACCACACTTGTTGGTTTATAGTCATCTGTTCAGAAGGCACCTTGATCTCCAGTATTTGGGAAACATGTATCCAGCAACGATTAGACAAACTAAGGCTTTTCCTGTATTGAGAGAAAACAACAACTCAAAGTTGGCTCAATAGAGTTGGATCAAACGTTAAATTGAGAAGGTTTACCAGGTTAGTGATTTAGGATGAACCAATACAGTAAAGCAAGATGACATATGTTTGGAGCTGTAAAATGTTACTTCAAGACAGACATCAGGACGTGTTTCACTATGCAGAGACCAAAAAACCCTAAGAAGTAGGAGCAGGAGTAGGCCATTCGGCCCCTCGAGCCTGCCCCGACATTTAATAAGATTATGGCTGATCTAATAACCTAATTCTCCTTCATGCAAACCAATCTTTTGATCTTGGTCCATCCTAGACCTTCGCTGTGATCAAAACCAGCCTCAAGGTTTACATTCAACTTATTCTGAGTTCCAAAACGTTTGAGATGAATCCTTTTAAGACGTCCTCCGAACCAGAAAGGGCCGCATGTAAATGTACTCAGTATAAAGTTGCAGTAAAGTCCCGAAAAGGCGTGGCCAGGTGCTGAACCAGAATTTCATAAGAATACAAAGTTTGTACACTTGATGAAAACAAGAGGAAACACGTAATGTTACAACAGCCGTAATAGGTCAGTTGGAAGAGCGTGAGACTGAAGATATAAAGGTCCCTGTTTCAACATCGGATGTCGCCATGTTTTGTTCAGTTGAACTGTAGCTCACAGCCTAAGTATGCAGTCTCAAGAGAAGCTCTGACCATTCAGAATAGCTTCCTGTGTGACACTTATTTGTGTCTCTCTATGTGAATCGCGCAAGCAAAAATTGCTTATTAGGCTGTAGCTCATTGTGCAGAAGGAGCGAACAGGTTGGTAGAAATTGAGGTCACAGTGCTAGGGAGGAGAAAGACCATGAGCGTGACAAACAGGATCTTGAAGTCTGTAGCTCAGGACTTAGAGCACTCATCTTGCAATTGACCTAGCGGTTTGATTCATGTCAGGGAGAAACATTGTCAATTTCCTTACTCCAAATGCCTCTGTTTACCTGTCAGTAAGTAGAAACCCAATTGTTAGTCGATTGGTGATCGTTTTTAGGGGATTAATAATTCCTACAATTATTCATAGATTCCTAAATATTAAAACAATTTGTCTCTTCAAACCGCGACTGTTTGTGGGAGACTGCTATGATGCTAATCGATGCCGCGTTTCCTCCACAAAACATACAGTCAAGTCACTCCACAGTATACTCTGTGAAGTGGTTTGGGACATCTGGAATACGTGATAAGGCGCTATGTCAAATGCAATGAGTATTATTATATTGAACTGATCCTAAGTGTAATGGGAAGCCAGTTGAGTCAGGAGAGGATGGGGGTGATATGGATGCAGAACCTGGTGCAGCAGATGAAATGGGCTGCATAACACTAGATGATCTGCAGCTTTTGGAGGGAGGGTGTTGTGGAGGCCACCAGGAAGCTGTTTGTACAATGAAGCCTGGACGTGTTAATCGGTGGATGAGGCTCTCTGGCGCCCTCAGGTGAGATACTGTGGTGGAGCCGAGAAACGCTGTGGAGGTGGGAAAGGTGGAGTGGCTCATGATATTGTTGTGATGTATGAAGAAAAGTCGAAGCCAACATCAAGGTTCCGTATTGCTTTGTGAGGTGTGAAAAGCATCCTTGAAGGTTGATGCTGTCACAGCACATAAGAACATAAGAATTAGGAGCAGGAGTAGGCCATTTGGCCCTTTGTGCCTGCTCCGCCATTCAATAAGATCATGGCTGATCTTCTCACCTAACTCTGATTAACTGCCCTATCCCCATATCCCCTAATCCCTCTATTTTTCAAGAAGTATGGTGTCCCTGAGGGGAGCTAAGCATGGTGGCCTCGGTGACGTTCAACTGGAGAAAGTTAGCTCTCATCCAGGACTTGAGCATTACAGTGAGCACAGCAGTGGTCCTGGAATCCCACTTCCTCTCCTTTCACCTCAACCTTCATGCTTCTATCGTTCCGTGTTGCAGATCCTACCTCTCACACCATCTCTACTTTGTCTGCACCAATGGCTCCTTCCCCAACACAGCATAGTCTCGTGCAATGTTCCTCGGTGTTTCGTCCTTCGTTCTCTCTCTTCAACTTACACGAGCTACTGCTTAAACCGCAGCGTGATGTTTGTAGCAGAGTAGCATGTTGTAACGGATACCGTGAATAAATTACAGCATGTCTTATGATCTCTCCCTACCTGTTCCCACATCAGTGACTGGGCTTTTGGCCTAACTGCCTGCCCACTCTCTGTAACTGAATCCCAGAGTAAACTCAAGCCCTTCTTGAGGGGCACTTAATCAATGCAAATTGATGTTCTTATCGTTTTTGAACCTAGGACTCGCTCGCTGACACACTTCTTTCACGGTCTTTCTTAAGTTGTTCCTCATTGACCATGCTCTTGATGATATTCCTCTTCTCCAACCCCTTAGTAATCACCACCATCTCTGTTTCCAATATTATACGTTCAAGTCTGGAACTATAAACTCAGTTTAAACATTAAAAACTCTCACGCACCACCCCATATAACGGAACTATATAGATGCGCTTCGCCCACAAACATAGAGTCAGTTCCATTCACAATATATTCTGTGATGGGCATTGAGTCGTCTCGAAGATGTTAAAAGCGCTATAACAAATGCAAGATTTATTATGATCATGACTTTTATTTCTTCTTGTAATATCTGTAAAATGTTTTCAATAATATTGTACTGCTTATTGTGTACTTATTCTACTGCGATATTTATTTTTATGTATCAATTATTTACTTCACAAATACAAAATTAATCAGAGTATTCCGTGTGTAATTCTTAAGCGAATACAGTATCTTGTTTGTTCACCTGTCCGGAAGTAATTGCATTCATGATGCAATCTGAGGATTCATGGACGCTATAAGTACAGGTTTCTTTCAGGTTGACCTTAGTGTGTTCATTGAAACCTTTGAATTCAGCAACAATATGTAAAACAGAGCATGAGATTTTCAATGCTGTAGTAGCAATCTACCAACCCACTCTTGCAGCATTTGGAATTCCAGGTTAGTCTATTGGATCTCATTAATCAGCAATATTCAATACATTACTGCATTGGGTGGCAGAACATAGGAACATAGGGATCAGGAGCAGGAGTAGGCCATTTAAGTCCTCGAGCCCGCCTTGCCATTCAACAAGATCATGGCTGATCTTCTAACCTCATTCCATCTGCACGCATTATCACCATATCCCTTAATCCCTCTATCCTTTAGACATCTCTCAATCCCAGTGTTGAATATGTTCAAGGTCTGAGCACCTACAGCCTTTTCGGGTAAAAAATTCCATAAATTCACTACCATCTGAGTGAAGAAGTGTTCCCTCAAATCTGTTCGAAAAGGCTGACCTTTAATCTTAAGACTGTGAACTCTAGTTATAGGTTCTCCTACGAGGGTATACAGTCTCACACTATCTATTCTACCAAGCCCCATAAGAATCATATATGTTTCTATTAGAAATCATTTTACAAAGTGACACATCAGGGTATTCACGGGTGTAGAGTAAAAGCGGGTGATGAATATATATTGAATGACAGTACAGTATATTTTAATGTTCAGAGGAGCAAAACGACTCGAGAATGCAGCTGCATAAGTCAACGGAAGTAGCATCAGAAGTGGAAATGACTCGGGTGAAAGATTTACAAGGATTTAAAAAGATTTACAGACAATGTGCAACATGGAACAGACCACTCAGATCAACCAGTCCATGTTGTTGTTTATAATTCCCATGTGTTAGTTCTGCCTCCCGTAGCCTTCTCTTCCCCTCTCCCACAAGTGAAGATCTATCTTAATCTTGAATGCATCTAATAAAATCATTGATTCAGGCGACAACTCCCACATTCTCACCGCGTGAAGCAGTTGCTTCTGATTTCTATTTTTGATTCCATGATCGCTATCATATAATCGTATCTCCTGATGACTGACTCTCCCAAAACTGTAAGCAGCCCCAAATTGGCACAAGCTACACGAAAGAACAGATCTATCACACATCCTTGGCCAGTGACATCGTGAAAATATTTATTGATTCTTGAACAAGAAAAGTCGTCATTTGCTTAAATATAAATGCAAATTCTACCTCAGTAGCTCCAGCCTCAACTGAGGATGTGTACTCAGTTTTGGCCATCGCTTTTCAGAAAACCAGCTGAAGCTATGCAGAGTCGAGAGAAGCTTTACAAGAATCACACCAGGGGAATTATTTCATGATTTTAACTGTGTAGCAAAGTAATTGAAACGCTGGTGAACATAACACAGATTTACATTTCTAATCAAACTGTTTAAAGCAAATGAATACTTTTTTGTTCAATAATTAATACATACATTGAATATGTCCCTTTGCGCTTAAGTGATATACTGTAAACGCCGTTAACGGCATTTTGTGTGCAAAATAATAAAAACATATATCAAATAATTCAAAGACAACCTAATCGAAAATTATAAACCTTTACATTTTTATCCTAACACTTTTTGGTCATATATTACATTTTGTATTGTTATTGCTTCTCGCAGTTAATTTGGTGACCATTGGGATCCTGTCAAGAGGAAACTGCGGACTCTCCAAATACATCACTAACTACTTGGTGGCCATGGCAGTGGCTGATATCCTGGTTGTCCTTGTAGATGTTTTGTTGAGCAAAATTAACAATCTGTATTTCCCAATAAATATCTTATTCTACACTCCAGTGTTTAGTATTAAAATGTTGTTAATGTCTGTAACTCTCCACAGCTCTTTGTGGTTCACAGTTGGTTTCATTTTCGACCGTTTTTTAGCCATTTGCTGCCAAAAGTTGAAACCAAAATATTGCACTGAGAGGACGGCCACAGTTGTTATTGTAATTCTGGCTGTTTTCACCTTCTTGGTGAACATTCCTTGGTACTTTATGTTTGATCCTTATGTTGTACTTAACGATACCCCGAGGTACTGTGTCTTGAAATCAAGCTGTTATGCCTTGATAACCTGGAAAGCGTTTGAAAGGCTTCACAGTGTTGTTTCTCCAACGTTGGGTTTCGCTCTGATGTGCCTCTTCAATGCTCTGATTATAAGGCACATTATGATGGCCAGTGAAGTTCGCAGAAGGCTTCGGGGTCAAAGAAATGATCGGAAAACGATTGATCCCGAGGTAGAAAACCGAAAAAAATCCGTAATTTTACTCTTCGGCCTATCGGGCAGTTTTTTACTGTTGTGGACAACTCTTATTATACATTCGTTCAAATGGTAAGTTTGAAATTTTACTTATAGCAAAACATTTGTCAATAACACGCGGTATATTGTCCAAGAAACGGGGATCAGGCTTCAGAGGTTGAGTTCCTGTGCCAACCCTTGTATTTGTGGATTGACTCAGACTAAGTTTAGAGAGGAGTTTAAGAAAGCGTTAGTTTATCCATTTCACACCATTGCTAAGTTAATGTCGAAACATTATCAACATAAGACAAGAAAGGATTTGGCTACCCATATTGTTGATCTTCAGCAACATTGATGAATATCTCTGCAAGCAACGAAACCTTCAACGTAGGAGCAGATAACGGCTATACATTGTTTCTTCACAAATCTGGGAAATATCTTTGAAGTTTAAGTTCCTGCTCCTCAAAAACGTAAAAGTGACTGTCTCTTAACTAGTGAAATAATGCTTGATTTTGCATTCGATGGGTCTATCCTCCACAAATATATTATGAAATGGTATGAAATATGTTTATTGCTCTCCTCCAATATATGTTGAAATATGTTTTTATGGGAAGGATGGGAATTTATTTCAAAATATGTATAAATATGTTTACGTACTGGGAAAGTAATAAAATATATTGAATAATAATAATACTAATAATACTAATAACCATATCATTTGACATGTCTGATCACATGTTAGACACCTCTCATAGCGCTACACATTATATACAGTAAAGTGGGTTCGCTGTGTATTTTGTGGGCACAATGCGACAGCCAATTGAGCACAGAAATGTCCCACAATTGTGGATTGAATGAAAATTGCTTTTTTTTAAAGGTCCTTTTAGTTACAGGCGTAGGTTCCTACTTACTGCTAAGTAAACAGGCGAGTGCAGTATGGAAACTTGCCTTACATTTCTGCTTACGGGCACTTCTAAAACACAACATAACATGGGCCATTCATGAATTGCTTTTCAGTGTTTCTCAAATGTGCTCTACAAAAATGTGCAGTGTTTTTCTGGGAGGAAGAATCCATAGAGGCACATGGACAAATATATTTCCATGTCTGCTTTCGGTGCGACCATTAGGCAGAAGTTCAAGGTAGAAGAGTTCCCACCCACAGGTCGTGTTTGGCAATGTATTATGATGTTTATATTTAATTATATTTTATACACAAATTTGAATGCACATTGATGAACATTGTATTTTGCATCGACGATTTGTTCACTTTAGAATCACGTAAAAATATAACGACCGATGTTAATATCTAAACCTACAATCTGCTGGAGTATGGTTCACAAATTGCGCATCCTGATGGCCAGTAAAGTTTTCAGGAGGTATCGGGGGGTCAGCGAAATAATCAGCAAATAATTGATTCCGAGTGACAAAACCGAAAAAAAAGCGTAATTGTCCTCTTAGCTATGTCGGCCCGATTCATATGGTGGTGGACAACTTTTGTTATATATTCCTTGAAATGGAAAGTTTCCAATTTTAATTATAGCAAAACGTTTGTCAAAAACATCAACCCTTGTATTGATGGATTGACTCAGACTACGTTTAGAGAGGAGTTTAGGAAAAGGGTGATTTACACATTTCATATCATTCTAAATTAGTGCTGTAATATCATAAACCCAAGTTCCTCTCCAAGCCCTGGCTTCTCCGTGATTAGCTAGAATGATAATTTTTTGATTGAAAATAAATTTTGTCCCGGGTTACAGTCTCTAAGTATTTCCCCAGGACCGACGATAGTCTGACTGGCCTGTAATTCCCGGGTTTATCCTTATGCCACTTTTTGTACAGGGGAAAATGTTTTGGAAACGTCCAGGCCTCTGGTAACACCACGGTGTCCAAGGAGGATTGAAAGATTGTGGCCAGTGCTCCGTTATTTCCATCCTTACTACCATCAGTAACCTAGAATGCATCTCGTCCGGACAGGGTGACTTATCCAACTTGAGCAACATCAACCTTTTGAGTTATTTCCAGCTACGCCATTGCTGCCAAGCTGAGCCAATAAGAACATTGTGCATTGCAGATGTAGTCGAAACAGATAAACACTGGAAGCACTCTCACCCCTCAGTCAGAAGCTTGTTATTTTAAACCCTACACCAGGAGAAGGATTGCATATTCCCGGACATAGAATAATTAAATAATAATAATAATAGAAGTAATAATAAGGGTAATAATTACCCCTACGTTTGATATACCGCTCTATCACGTCGTTCAGATGTCTCAAAGCTCATCATAGAACGTATTGTACAGTGCAGTGAACGTGTATTTTGTGGGCCAAACCAAAGGCAGCCAATTGCACTCAGCAGTGTCCCATAAAAACTCGTGGATTGAGTCACCATATTTATGCCTACCTGTCTGGCTAATAATCTGATATTAGTCTGATTTTAATCTATTAAAATCTCAGCCACTTGAGCCACTTCAATGCAAAGTGAAGTGACATTGGCGTTGTGTGGTAGTTGGGGGGAGCGAGGGAGGAAGGGAGGTAGGGGTGTTAGAAAATAAAATCAACCAAATCTGTGAGGAAATAACGCTAATTCCTTTAACCAGATATCAGACTGTTTTATTATTATTCGTTCGTTATTCCCCAATATCGCGATGGGTCAGACCAAAGGCCGTACAATCAACAGATCTTACAACAGAATAACACCACTATAGATATCTCGAGTTCAAGAGTTCAACACTGTGTCTTTCCAGCACACAGGTTTGATTCTTCATACTTTCAGTCTTCTTGTTTACAGCTTCCAATCTTCCATCTGATATCCTCAGTCTTAGTGTTTCCAGCTCTCAGTCTTCCATCTCCGTACCCTTGTCTCCGCGACCCGGGACGGCCCCATCTCCCGTACCCTTGTCTCCGCGACCCAGGACGGCTCCATCTCCCGTATCCTTGTCTCTACGACCCGGGACGGCCCCGTACACAAAGTTATCGGAACTCTTATACCAATGTTCATCCAACATGATGCGGACATTAGATAACCTGTCGAAATCATGCCGGGTTCACGTGAACACCTCATGGGGTGTACGTGCCTCACACACACAAACACACTGTCCTTGAGATAGTCCGTTATCTCGTGTACGTGCAGGGAGTTTCAGTCCAGCTGCCCACAACACACGTAACTTAAAAGTTAACCTGTTCGCAACATCTATTATGATTCCAACATTATACAAAAAGTGTAAATTCTAACATGTTCATTTTTGTACATCTTGTATTTTTTGAACCGAAAGAGCTGTGATAGTATCAATGGTCGTTCGTCCGCTTTCAATCCAGCATAAATCAGCTTCATTCCTCCAGCTCCAGCAATTCCACTTACTGGCAAGATGTAAATATCTACCTGCAAGTACTTTGAATGCAAGAATGCTTTGAATGCATCCGGAATAAAGCAGGTAGAAAGTCGTTGAATTTCCAAGAAAAAGTAAAAGATGTTCCCATTAAGCAATGGACCAACTGATGAATACTTCGGAATATATTGGAAAGAAAGACACCGAAACCAACCAACAAAATCAATTTGCAGTATTTCTTTGTAAAGCTTTCCAGCTTAGCGTGAGCACAAGAACTAATGGTTATCTGCGGTCATGTAACTCTTGATATATTGCTGATTACATTTTAAACTCTTCTCTAAAAATCGTTGTTCCTAAATTTGTTGCTGTGTTGATCCAAGTGAAGTTTTAAAGCCATTTGTACTTGATTTAAATATCTGTTGTGGGAGAACAAGGTGCCTGTTGAGCAATCATTCCAACACCAGAGAGTGTTCAGTCTATTTCCATTCATTGGCATTAAAATATCACCTTTGAGTAACTCAGTTACTGGTGTTGTGATGACTTATCAACTCAGGACCTGCCCGTGACATTAATTGTGTCAATTAAAAGCTGTAATTTTCTTCAAAAAAGTGTAGACAGAAGTCTCAGTGGTGCAGTGGGTTACAGCGTTCTGCTGTTAACTGAAAGTTTGGTGGTTCAAGCCCACCCTGGGATGGTTCTCTTTGGTAAGAAATATAAATTTCTTTTACAATTCTTTTCTCTCACTTCAGAACTTCTGATCTTTTTAGATTGTTTCCGTTTTCTGNTTTTTTAATCGACCTATTGCTGGAACATTTAATATGATTTCCAAACCACATGTCGTAGAGTACGTTGGACTCCTTCGCAGGATATGTTGGAGCACCATTCCTGTACTTCTCTCGCTCACTTATTCTTTCCGTCTCTCTGCATTTTTGTTTCTTTGTTTCTCTCTCTTTCTCTCTCTCACTGGGACAATCTGTCTGTCTGTCTGTCTGTCCTCTCTCTCTCTCTGTGAATCTCTCTCTTTCTCTCTCTCTCTATGTAAAACTCTCTCTCACACTCTCCCTGTCTCCCTCCGTCAAGTGGTCTGGAATGACACTCCGTGTGAGGGACGCTGTATCTGTGCAATTTGTTTTTCTCTCTCTCTCTCTTCCTGTCTCTGTATCTCTGTCTCGCTATCTGTCTGTCCCGGGTGTTAAAGGTCTTCTTTTGCAATGCCGGTCGGGTAAAGAAAACGTATGTCCTCTCCCGGTGTCTCTCTCTCCCGGTTTCCAGGCCGACGATCACCCAAATTATATTGCTCGGTCCACCACAGTTGGAGGACATTACTGTGTGCAACTGGGTACCGCATTTTGCCCCCAAGACTACACTTAACAATACATTCTGTGAAGTGCTTTGAGATGTTTTGTCGACATGATAATTCTGTCCATCAAATGCAAATACAAAATATCTCTGTGTCTCTCACTTACCTCCGTGTACAGGTAAACACAGAAACGCTCCAATCTTTAAAATTATTCGGCTCTGTCTCTCGTCTGTCTCTCTCTCTCTGCCGTCACGCTCCCACTCTCTCGATCTCTCTCTCGCTGTTTCTCTCTCTCTCCCTCTCTACCTCTCGCTCGCTCTTTCCATTCTCTCTCTCTCACTCTATCTCCCTTTATTTCTCCCTCTCTATCTCAGTCTTTCTCACTCTCCTCTCCAGGATCCAGGACGTGGAACTTGGTCATTGTCCAGTCCTCAAATCATCTGTAGCCTCTCTGTTCACTAGGATCCAGGATTCGTACACAGACGTGACTCCAGCCTCCAAATCTCCTGCAGCCTCACTCCGTCCAGGGACAGGATCTTTGCGTTTGACTTAACCCCTTATCACATCTTTGAGACGTGTTAATTTGAAGGGAATATTAACCTTCAAGTACGATACGCCAATTAACTAAGAAGCTAGTTCCTGCTTTCGGCAATAAAGCAGAGTCGTGTGGGTGGAGCAATGGAATTTGCCTAAGGTTTTGCCTTTCCGAGAATCAAATCCAGATCCTCTCGCTAGTGACCAATATGTTAAAGGACTACATAATAATAAACTGGTGTAGTTACTGTGTGTGCGTTACATTCCCCGCAGCACGATCGAATTCAAGATCCTCACCCTCACCTACACGGCCATTCACGGCCTCGCTCCCTCCTACCTCTCCGACCTACTATCCCCCTACCTACCCGCCCGTACCCTCCGTTCCTCTGGCTCCGGTCTGCTCCACATCTCCCGCCCCAACCGCCCTACTATCGGTGGCCTTCAGCCTCTCAGCCCCGAGGCTCTGGAACTCTATCCCCAGTGCCTTCGCCGCCTCCTCCCTTTCCTCCTTCAAGGCCGGTCTCAAGACCTTTCTGTTTGACCTTCAGCCTTCAGCTCCCCTCTCGACTCTCTACCCCCTCCTCGACCCCTCCCTTCCCTCCCCTCACCCTAACCATTTCCCCCCATGCTCGGGTCCTGACCCAACTGTACAGCGCATTGGGACGTCCTCCCGACGTGAAAGGCGCTCAATACATGGAATATTGTTGTTGTTGTTGTTGTTTACAGTGACTGTGTGTCTTTACACTAAAAACAGGGCCCTAGTATAGAGAATTGTGTTGTATCCGGCCCAAAGGAGCCTAACGAACTGTTTGGGCATACTACACTGACCACAGGATGCCAGTGAAGTGACTGTGTCTGGTCCACCGCCCAGGGAGGTCAGGGTAGAGACTATGTGTGTTTCAATGCCAACAGGAGGCCAATGTGACATATGTCTCCGGTATACTGCCCACAGGAGGCCAGTGTAGTGACTGTATGTTAAACTGGCCACAGCAAGTCAATGTACTAACTGTGTGTGACATACTGCCCACAACAATATTGTGTAGTGACTGTGTGTAGCTGCTACACTGCCAACAGACGTCTAGTGTAGCGACTGTGGGTGCTGCCCACAGGAGGTAAGTGTACTGACTGTGCGTGTGTTGCGCTGTACAGGGGGTTAGTGTGTTAAGAGTGCGTCTCACACTGCCCACAATAGGCTCGTGTTGTGACTATGTGTTTTAAACTTGCCACAGAAAGCCAGTGTAGTTACTACGTGTGTTACACTACCGAAAAGGTCAGTGTAGTGACTCTTTGTGTTTCACCCTGCTGAAGGGAGGCTACTGTAGTGACTGTGTGTGTTCCACTGCATACAGGAGGCTTGTGTTGTGGCTGTATGTGTTTAATTACCCACAGATATCTGGTGTAGTTACCTGTGTCTGTTAGACTGCCCACAGAAAGTTAGTATATTTACTGTGTATGTTGCACTGCCCACAGAAAGGTAGTGTATTGACGGTGTGTGTGTCACACTGCTCACAGGAAGCTAGTGTAGTAACTGTGTGTATTAAACGGCTTACAGAAGGATGCGGTAATGGATGAGTGTGCTACACTGCCTCCAGTTTCCTCGCAAGCGTGAGACATTGGTTCGATTCCGTATGCTGAAACCCTGAAAAAGTTTGGTTACTCCACACGCCTGATTATAATCCTTCAAAAAAAATGGTCAATTCCATCCACAACTATTTGTGTGACACTGCTGTGCGCAATTGGCTGCCGCACACAAACATGCAGTCACTTCACGTTACACTATATTCTGGGAAGTGCTTTTAGTAGTCTAGAAGAAGTGAAAAAGCGCTTTGTCAAATACAAGGATTATAACCTTGGAATAACATTGGTGAATGCATTGAAAGATGGAAGCAGCCTCCACAATTTGAGCAACACATATGTCAGATTAAATTGCAACGGATAATAAAAATCATAATTGTTGCGCTTGAAATAGCATATTTCACGTTTTCTAGACGTCTCAACGCGCTTCACAGAATACTTGTAAAGTGAACCATGTTTTTTAGATGAAACTCGGTAGCAGATTGCGCAGTGACCCACAAACAGCTGTGGATTGAATGACAAATTTATTACTATTTTTTCTTGAGAGAATATTACCAGGCGTGTGGAGCAAGTAAACATGACCAAGGTTGAGTCCTCTATTTAAGTGGTTAAAGCACTTGCCTCGCAAGCAAGTGACGTTGGTTCGATTGCCGGGAGGTTGAAATATTGGGCAAGTTTCCTTTTTCCACACGCCAAGGTTTACTTAGCAATCACAAGGAGCTTGGCTGTTATTCGATTGACAAATTGCTTATCTGGGGATAGTAATCCTTCTAAAAAAAAATAATGATTTGGTCAATTCAATCCACAACTGCTTGTGGGACACTGATGTGCGCAGTTGGCCGCCGCATATGGCCCACAAAATGCGGCAGCCTATTGTGCACAGCAGCGTCCCACAAACGTTTCGCGCTCGCACTTCCCTACTTTACTGACCTAATAACTTCCAACATCCCCAAATGAGACGCCCACAGCCTCCGCTCAGCCTTCCAGTGCCTCCTGTTTCTCTCTGATCTCCTCGAATCCAGCATTAGTTCCCATGCATTTGGTCGCTGTAAATCGAAACTTTGGAATTCTCTACTTCCTTACTTCTGCCTCCCCCACCCCACCACCTTCCCACAACACCCACCCCCGTTTTCCTCCATACTCTCAAATGCTGCCTAAAGACTCATTGGTCAGGGTCAGGGACAAATCCAAGGCAAAGACGGTCGAAGGCCAACCGCAGCCCCGGCCCAGAATGTAAATCAATCCTGCAAACTCATTGACATACATCCTGTTTAGTTGTGTGGACCGTTCTGGCGCCCTGGAATGTCCTCCCCACGTGAAAGGCTCCCAACAAACGTAAGTTTCTTGTTGTTTGTTTTGTTGTTCACCTCCCAACCCAAATTAGGTCACCTCCCAACTCGCGCTCCTATGAATTGTTTCCAGAGTTTGCCACTGTCATGCGCTCGGATGTTTCCCACTTGAAGGGCACTACATAAATATTATTGTTGTTTAGTTTTCGAGCATCTTTCTCTCTCTCACCTTCTTGCTCAGTCTATCTATCTGTCTAACTCTCTCTCTAACACACATTATATCAAATTAGTCCGAATATCTTCTATTTTCACATATTTAATCCTTGTTAATCACGGCACATAACAAGCATCGAGAAAATCTGCCAACAGCATAAGTGTCAAACACAATTTATTGTCGCCATCATTAGCAAAAACATGACAGAGAGGGAGACGCAGTGAGCTGGGGAATGTGGTTAGAGAATACAGCTCCAGTGCGGGGTACCGAGCACAAGTGCAGACAGAGAGAGCCGGGGAATGGGGTTAGAGGAGAAATCTCCAGTGTGCGGAAAGCGAGCACAAACAGGATAGGGAAGTGAGAGATTCAGTCTCCACACATCAGCCTCCGAGGCACTTTTGCACCACAGTGACGCAAATGCTATCCTTCATGGTAATGTCGCAAAGCTTCTTCATTTTCTTCAGCTCCGAAGATTTCCAGTAGAGGATCTGGGATTGTACCGGGATTCCCATTTCCCTGGATATGGCCTTCTTCAGCTCGTAGACTCTCAGATGCATTGGAAGCTGCAGAGCCCTCTGCTTCCCTTCGCAGGTCTGCACACAGACAGTGATGTCAGGGAGAGATTTGCGGGCGCTGGAGGCCAGCGGGTCAGACACCCCAGGGTGGAGGTGAACGGCCGTCAACTTCACCGCCTCCTGAGGCTTTGGGGTTTCAGGTTGCCTCGTGTGGGCCACTCCCACCTCCTGACGCTGGGCAAGAAAACAGCTCGATAAACATGGATTCTTAACACGCATATACACGCAATACATCAAATATTATTCATAACTTCAGTAAGACTTGTGTCAGCCTGGCTCAGTGCCTGTGTGTCAGCCTGGCTCAGTGAGTGTGTGTCAGTCTGGCTCAGTGAGTGTGTGTCAGTCTGGCTCAGTGACTGTGTGTCAGCCTGGCTCAGTGACTGTGTGTCAGCCTGGCTCAGTGACTGGATGTCAGTCTGGCTCAGTGAGTGTGTGTCAGTCTGGCTCATTGACTGGATGTCAGTCTGGCTCAGTGTCTGTGTGTCAGCCTGACTCAGTGAGTGTGTGTCAGCCTGGATCAGTGACAGTGTGTCAGCCTGGCTCAGTGGCTGTGTGTCAGCTGGCTCAGTGACTGTGTGTCAGCCTGGCTCAGTGAGTGTGTGTCAGCCTGGCTCAGTGAGTGTGTGTCAGTCTGGCTCAGTGAGTGTGTGTCAGCCTGGCTCAGTTTCTCCCCAGTAAGAAGGTAGTTTGTTTAAATCGCCCAAGTACACACCTGGGCTCGGAAGCCGCGTTGTCTAAGCTGTCCAGCGCTGCTGCCAGAGACAGAGAGTTTCTCATTCTCAACAAAGTTAAAATTGTTTGACACCTCGTCCTTGCCCTGCTCAGGGCAAACGTTGTAATTGTAATCACTGCATTTGTAACACTGCTCTCGTCTTTTAGACGTCTAAAAGCGTTTCTCAGAATGTCTCTGTCTCTGGCACCAGCGCTGGACAGCTTGGACGACGCAGCTTCCGAGCCCAGGTGTGTACTGGGGCGATTCAAACAAATTACCTTCTTTCAGAACTCTGCAGCTCATGTACTGTCCCGCACCAGCCTTCGCGACCACATCACTCTCACCCTCGCTCGCCTCCACTGGCTCCCCATCCCCCAGAGGATCGAATTCAATATCCTCATCCTCACCTACAAGGCCATTCACGGCCTCGCTCCCTCCTACCTCTCCAACCTACTATCCCCCTACTTACCTGCCCGTACCCTCCGTTCCTCTGGCTCTGGTCTGCTCCACATCCCCCGCCCCAACCGCCCTACGGTCGGTGGCCTTCAGCCTCTCAGCCCCGAGGCTCTGGAACTCCATCCCCCGGTGCCTTCGCCGCTTCCTCCCTTCCCTCCTTCAAGGCCGGTCTCAAGACCTTTCTCTTTGACCTTCAGCCTTCAGCTCCGCTCTCGACTCTCTACCCCCTCCTCGCTTCGTCCCTTCACTCCCCTCACCCTGAACATTTCCCCCCCTCCTCACTCCCTCCCTCCTCTCCCCTCACCCTGACCATCTCCCCCCTCCTCACTCCCTCCCTCCTCTCCCCTCACCCTGACCATCTCCCCCCTCCTCACTCCCTCCCTCCTCTCCCCTCACCCTGACCATCTCCACCCTCCTCACTCCCTCCCTTCCCCCCCCTCACCCTGACCATTTCCCCCCAATGCTCGTATCCTGACCCAACTGTTCAGCGCCTTGGGACGTCCTCCCGACGGGAAAGGCGCTCTATAAATGGAATCTTTCTTGTTGTTAATGTACTGTAGAGAATTGACTGTATGTTTTGTGGACTAAACGCGGCAATCATTTGAATACAACAGTGTCCTACCAACAGTTATGCATTGAGTGATCAATTATTATTGTTCTGATTTTCTTGAGGGATTATGATTAGGTGTGTGGAGTAAGGAAACTTGCCCAAGGTTTCACCCTACTGGGTATCGACTCAAGGTCTCTTAATTGCGAGGCAAATGATCTAACCACTGAGCTAACCTGGACTGAATAAATAAAAATAACATGGGCTTCATGCTAAGCATCTTCCACTCCACTAACTTCAGGAAAATGCAATTGCTCTCTCCTCTTTTAGTACCTCTATCACTCTCAACATCTCTTAGTTTCTCTCTCTTTCTCCCTGTGTTTTTCGCTGTGGTACTCTTTCTCTATTTCTTCTCTCTCTCGAAATCTCTTAGTTTCTCTCTCTCAAACTGTCTCTTTCCCAGTTTCTTTCTCTCTGTGTGTCTCTCTCTCTCTCTCTCTCGCTCAAAATCTTAGTTTCTCTTTCTCTCTCGCAATCTCTCTCACCTCAATCGCTCCCTGTATCTGTCTCTCTCTTAATCTCTTTCACATTTTCTCTCGCTCTCTCTGAGATCATAATTCGCTCTCGCAGTCTCTCATTTTCTGATACATTCTGAGTCTCTGTCACTCTCTCCCGGTGTCACTCTCTCAGTCTCCCGCACATTTTCTCTCTCTCTCTACCTTTCTCTCTCGCCCCATCTCAGTCTCTTTCTCTGTCTCTCCCGCAAAACACAGTCACTACACTTTTATAATATGTTCACCCCCCCCCCCCCTCTCTCTCTGTCTCTCAGTCTGGCACGTTTCTGGTGACCTGGCTGACAAATAAATCAGCTCACTGAACTGGTATCTGCTAATTGTTTTCGTCCAGACGTCTGAAAACGCTTAACAAAATGTACCGTAGAGTGAATTGAATGCATAATTCGTGGGAGAACGCGGCATCCAATTGCACAAAGCAGTGTCGTACAAACAGTTGTGCATTGTGCGACCAAATATCTTTGTTTTAATTTTATTTACGGATTATTGTTAGGCGTGTGGAGTAAGGAAACTTGCTCAAGGTTTCACACTGCTGGGAATCGATCCAAGGAGTCTTGCTTGCGAGACAAGTCATATAACCACTGAGCTAAAAAACAAACTTAGATGGGGTTCATGTTCAACTTCTCCCACTCCGCTAACTTCGGGAAAATGCCGTTTTTCTCTCATTCTCTTTCCGTACGTCTATGACTCTCAAAATCTCTTAGTTTCTCGTTGAGATTTACGCCATGTTACCATTCAGTTTTTTCTCTTTCAAAATCTTAGTTTTTCCTTCTCAAAATGTCTCTCCCCCAGTTTCCTTCTCTCTGTGCGTTTCTCTCTCTCAAAATCTTAGTTTCTCTTTCTCTCGCAGTCGCTCTCACCTCAACCGCTCCCTGTATCTGTCTTTCTCTTAATCGCGTGCACATTTTCTCTCGCTCTCTCTGGGATCATAATTTTCTCTTGCAGCCTCTCTCAAACTCAGTCACACTCTGACTCTCTACCACTCTCCCTCGGTCTCTCTCTCTCTCTCTCTCTCTATCTCAGTCTTTCTCTCTCTCTCTCTCTCTCTCTCTCTTTCTAACCCCCTCTCGTCCCCTCTCAATCTCTCTCTCGCCTCCCATCTCTCTCTCTCTCTTTCTCTGTCTCTCTCCCGTAAAACATATTCACTACACTTTATAATATATTCACGCTCTCTCTTTTCCTCTCTCTCTCTCAAACTCACACACTTCTGTTGACCTGTTTGACAGAAAAAGCTGCTCACTGGACTGTTGTTGATGGAGCCGTCACTGTGAGCAAACAGGCGCTGCCAGGCTAAACACACAGTCACCACACTGTACAGTGACATTCTGCAATTCACTTTGAAATGTCATCAAAGGGACGGGAAGCGAAGGGTCAAATGTGAGATGATTGTTATTGTATTGTCCAGTTAAAAATTCTTACTTATTTCAGCATTAATTCTTGCACATGTTAAATTCTTACCAGATCATATTCGACTATGCGCTGCAGTGCCGTCATTCTTCTGTCTATTTCTCTCGCCCTCTCTTTCTCCTTGTGTTACAGGCTGCCAATGAGCTTCGTTTTATAGCGAAGATAATACTCGGCTTGAAACCGGGGATTTCTCATCAAAAATACCCTTATGAGCGCAAAATGAAAGAGAAAGTCAGTTTATTGGATTAAACTGGTATGAACTTGTTGCTCAACCTCTCGCCCTCTGGCCTCTGAGTTACAAGGTTGTGGGTTCCATCTCACGCTTTGGAAATCTTAGTTTAGTTTGGATACCCATAAGGATGGTGATGGGTTTCCACATGTAATAGACTCCCGGCTGATCCAACCCACCCCCAACATATCCTAAAAAACAATTCTACTCTCAGTTCTTACTGGCTGGATGGTTGCCAACAGCCACATCCTAGAGAGGTTTCGTAGCAGTTTGAAAAAAAATCAATGTGTTATTGCGGAATTCCCCTTTTAACTTCAAACCTCTAATAATTTAAACCATAATTATAACAATAATAATGCTTGAATTTTGATACAGCGCTTTTCACGTCTTCAAGAAGTCTCAAAGTGCTTCACAGCATATACTGTAAAGTGAATTGACTCTATGTTTGTGGGTAAAACGTGGCAGCGAGTTGTGCGCAGCAGCGTCCCACAAACTGTCGTATACTGAAGTGACCAATGTATTATTTTGTTTTCTTGAGGGATTATGATCAGGCTTGTGGAGCAAGGAAACATGACCTGGCGGGAATCGAACACATGTGGCTCACTTGCAAATCGAGTGCTCGAACCATTGAGCTGCAGGACTCCTTGTTTTGACATCGCAGCTTCTCTTGTCTTTTGAGACATTCAAAGCGCTTCACAGAACATATTTTAAAGTGAGTTGACTGTATAGTTTGAGGCAGCCGAAACTGAAACTATGTTCAAGTTGATTTAAGGATATCAGGCAAGTCCATTGTTTATTGCACTCATTTAAATACATACTTTAACATCAGAGAAAATTCCCCTTGATTTCCCAGCAATGTTTTTGTGCATAAATCACACATGGGGAAACCTGTCAATGTGATCGCTTTTTCCATAACTGTTTCTGGGAAGGCGATGTACACAACGGCTGCCATGTTTCGTCCACAAATATAGTCAGTTCACGTTACAGTATATTTTGGGAAGGGCATTGAGACGTCTCGAAGACGTGAAAATCGCTATATCAAATGCAATGATTATTTTTAAAGCATAACATGTATGAGCAGGAGTAGGCCATTCGGCCCTTCGATGCTGCCCCGCCATTCAATCGTGGATGATCTTCTAATTTATCTCCAGCTAATAACCTAACCCTACCTTTTCCCAATTTCCCTTAATCCCTTTTGCAATAAGAAACATATCTATCTTAGTCTTGAATATGCTCAAGAACTGAACGTCAACAGCGCTTTGGGGTAGTGAGTTCCATACATTCACTGCCCTTTGAGTGAAGAAGTTCTTCCTCAACTCAGTGCGAAAGGGCTGCCTCTGATTTTCAGTCTGTGACCCCTGGTGTTTGGTTTCTCCAAACAGGGGAAACAATCTCCCACTATCTACTCTATCATTGCCCTTTGATGATCTTATAGGTTTCTATAAGATCCCCGCTAATTCTTCTATATTCTGGAGAATATAGGACCATATTTGTCATCCTATCCTCGTAACTCATCCTCTTCATCCCTGCTACTACCCTCGTACATCTGCGCTGCTTATCCCTCCAAAAGGAAAAAATTATAAATTGGTCATTTTCAATCCACAACTGTTTGTGGGACACTGCTTTGTGCAATTGGCTGATGCAGTTCCCCCACAAATATACAGTTAATTCACTTTCAAGTCTATTCTGTGAAGCGCTTTGGAACAACGATAAGAATTGAAAATCGATGAGGCAAATGCAAGCACTATCACGATATTATTATTATGTTATTGTTATATCAATGCCTAGCAGAAATCTACCTATTTTTTGTCTTGAAATCAATTACACTTTCTGCTTCCGCTGTCTCCCTTGAGAACGTGTCCAATACGTTTTCTGCTCTCTCACTGAAATAGGTTTTCCACAGATGTCTGAATTTTCCCCGTTTCTGTAGAAGGCCGTGTCTTCCTCTACAGTTAAGTACAGAATAAAACAGTTTGCCATGTCCTACTTTATTGATTCTTTCAGAATCTTCAATATAAAACCCTGTCTCTGCTGCCTCTATTTGTGCCTTTCTTTCTCTCTTGTTTCCTCTGTGTTTCTGTGGACCTGTGTCACATCAACATGTGTCAGACACAAAAACTCAAACACAGAGAAACAAACGTTATCGCATAGAGACAGAAGTACAGAGACAAACACAGAAACACACACAGACATTGACACTAATACAGAAACAGATAGACACACACACACACACACACACACACACACAGAGTGATACAGAGAGACAGAGACACAAACACACACATATACAGACACACAAATGGAGACACAATGATGCACACTCGCAGTGTCAGAGACAGAGGCGTAGAGAGGTGCACACCCACAAACTCACAGACAAAAAAACACACGGTGAGACACGCGGAGGCACAGATAGACATATAACCTTTTAAAGTGAATGGAAACTCGTCACAAGTTACCGGGCAGATGGCAGTTCTAAAGGTTAGAAAGAGAAAGACCGACTTTTCTACAGCTAATAGCTGACACATTATACACATACAGACACAACGACAAACGCAGACACGGAGAGGAATACACAGTGACACACACAAGAAGACACAGACAAAAGTGAAAAAGAAAGAGCGAGAGAAACAGAGAGACAAACATGAAAACGGAGGGCACACACGCACACACACACTGAAAAACACGGACACACTCATACATTGTCATACACACACAGAGACAAAGTGTGAGCAAGAGATGCAGAAAGGTGAACGACAGAAGACACAGCGGTACACAGTGACAGAGATTCAGAGACACGAACACAAAGAATAAAATCATAATAATAATAATGCTTCCATTAAATTGAGTAGCTTCACAGTATATTTTACACACACACACACAGTGACCAATAGGAGTCCTGTAGCTCAGTGGTTAGAGCACTCGCTTTGCAAGTGATTCAATTCCAGGCAGAGGGCCAAACCTCCGCCAAGTTTCCTTACTCCACACAGAGCCTAATAATAATCCTCCAAAACCAAAAACAATAATAAATTGGTCATTTTCAATCTACGACTGTTTGTGGGACATTGCTGTGCGCAATCGGCCGCCGCGTACGCCCAAAAATATACAGTCAATTCACTTTACACTGTGTTCTGTGAAGCGCTTTGGGACTTCCTCCCGAAGTGAAAAGCGCTATATCAAATGCGAGGATTATTATTATTATTAAATACAGACACACCCATACATTGTTATGCACACACAGATATGCAGAGGGAGCAAGAGAAGCAGAAAGGCACACGATAGCAGACATAGCGATAAAGAGTGACACGGATACAGAGACACGAACACAAACAGCAAAAACAAAAACAAAATAATAATCCTTCCATTTGATAAAGTGGCTTCAATGTATATTTTTTGTTCCGAGCTCCCCCAGCCAATTGCACACAGCAGTACCCCACACATAGTCGTCGGTAAATTGACCAAATGATTATTTTAAAATAGTTGCTTAAAAGGGATTATTACCCATAGAAAGAAATAAAAAGATACGTAGTAGACAAGAAGCGAGAGCCACACAAAGTGACAGAAAGACACACATACACAGTGACAGCGCAGACGCACAGACAGACAAACACATTGATTTACCCCTAAATCACACACACACACAACCACAACCAGCCCCGAGACACACACACACACACACACACAACCAGCCCCGAGAGACACACACACACACACACACACACACAACCACCCACACCACCAACACACACACCACACACACAACCAGCCCCGAGACACACACACACACACACACACAACCAGCCCCGAGACACACACACACACACAACCAGCCCCGAGACACACACACACACACACAACCAGCCCCGAGACACACACACACACACACACACACAACCAGCCCCGAGACACACACACACACACAACCAGCCCCGAGAGACACACACACACACACACAACCAGCCCCGAGAGACACACACACACACAACCAGACCCGAGAGACACACACACACACACACACACAACCAGCCCCGAGAGACACACACACACACACACAACCAGCCCCGAGAGACACACACACACACACACAACCAGCCCCGAGAGACACATACACACACACACACAACCAGCCCTGAGAGACACACACACACACACACACACAAAAAAAAAAAAGACACACACACACACACACACAGCCCCGAGAGACACACACACACACACACACACACACACAACCAGCCCCGAGAGACACACACACACACACACACACACAACCAGCCCCGAGAGACACACACACACACACACACACAACCAGCCCCGAGACACACACACACACACACACAACCAGCCCCGAGAGACACCACACACACACACACAACCACCCCGAGAGAACACACACACACACACACACAACCAGCCCCGAGACACACACAAACACACACAGCCCCGAGACACACACACACACACAACCAGCCCCGAGAGACACACACACACACACACACACACACACAACCAGCCCCGAGAGACACACACACACACACAACCAGACCCGAGAGACACACACACACACACACACACACATTCAGGAACATAAGAACCGAAGTCGGCAATTCAGTCCGTCGAGTCTGTTCTGCCATTTCATTAGATCACGACTGATCTATATTTTTAGTAGATTTTCAAATCCAATTTACCACGTTCTCCCCCTCTCCTCACACACCGACCTACCAAATAGCTATCAATCTCGTTCTTGAAGGTGTGGATGGATCCATCATCCAAGACCTTATTGGGGAGAGAGTTCCAGATTTCTCTCACCCTGTGAGTGAAAACATGCTTTCCAATTTCACTCTTAAATGCTCTGCTTCTAATTTTAAGACTATGCCTCGTTTTGCAGTTCCCCAACAAAGGAAATAGGTTTTCTGTATCTATCCTATCAAACACTTTATCATCCTAAAAACCTCTATTAATTGACCCTCAATCTTCTAAGCTCGAGAGTACACAACCCAAGTTTCCGCAGCCTTTCGTCGTAACTTCATCCTTTTTGGTCTGGTCGTATTCTGGTGAATCTGCGCTGCACCCGCTCCAAGGCCAATACATTTTTCCTGCGCTGTGATGCTCAAACCTGAACGCAGTCTCCAGGTGGGGTCTGACTAACGCTGTGTACAGCTGAAGCATCATTTCTTCCCCTTTGTATTCCAGGCCTCCAGAGACATATCATTTGCCTTTTTGATAGGTTTTGCACTTGGGAACAATTTTTTTTATAAATTGTGGGTTTAGATACCCAAACAGTTTTGCTCATTCACAGCTCTTACTTTCTCCGCGCCAAGAAAGTAATCTATCCTATTTTTTTCGATCAATAATGGATAACCTCGCACTTCTCTACATTGAACTCCATCTCCCACAGCTTTGCCCACTCACTTAGTCTCTCTAAGTCACTCTGTACCTTCCTAGTTCCACCTTCACTACTTGCTCAGCCTCTCATCTGAGTGTGATCCACAAACTTGGATATAAAACTTTATATTTCTTTATCCAAGTCATTTATATGTATATGGCAAAACGCTGAGGTCCCAGAACAGACCCCTGGGGTCACCGCTTGTCACGTCCCCCCAAACAGAGAACGTTCCCTTATCCTTAGTTTTCTGCCTCACAGCCAATGGTGAAACCACATCACAAGGTTACCTCCGATCCGCACGCTTCTCCTTTTTCCAACAATCTTTTGTGTGGAACCTTATCAGGTGCCTTCTGAAACTCCATGTAAACGACATCCATAGACACTCCCTCATCGACCATTTTTGTGACTTCCTCAAAAAACTCAACCAGGTTAGATCGGCACGACCTAACTTTTACCAACCCGCGCTGACTCCCTTTGATAAGCTGATACCTCTCCAACTGTTCAGTCACTCTGTCCCTGATGAAGGATTCTGGTAATTTACTTACAACTGACGTGAATCTGACAGGTTTGTAATTTTCTGGTTTCTGCCTCCCTCCCTTCTTAACTAAAGGGGTAACTTTGGCAATAGTCCAATCTAACGGCACAGTGCCCATCATGACCAATGCATCTGCAATTTCCTGTCCTATCTCCTTTAATACCGTGGGATGGAAGCTGTTAGTTCCTGGAAATTTGCCTATTTTGAGAGTCATAATTTTCTCCCTCACCTTTTTAATGATATTCAGTTTAATAAATACGTATTTTCACCTATTTTCAGGTTCCCATGTACGCTTTGTATCGTCCTCATATTCTACTGTAAAAACTGTAGCAAATTACTTATTTATCAAGTCAGCCATATCTTTATTTTCTATTATCGTCTCACCTCTATCTGTCTTTAATGGACCCACATTCGCCTTTACCATTCTCTTCCTCTTGATGTATTTATAAAAGCTCTTGTTATTGGTTTTGATGTCCCTTGCAAGGTTTTGTTCATACTCCCTTTTTGCTTCTTTTATTACCTTCTTCCTCTCGTTTTGTTGCCTTTTGTATTCCTCCCACGCATCTGCATTCCACTATCTTTTGCATTCGAGTAAGCTTCTCCGTTGAGCTTGATAGACTTTCTAACCTGTGGACTGTGTCCACCATGGTTGTTTAACTGCACGATTGGAGCCTTTGTATTTGAGAGATATTTACTTGTTCTGCACAGTATCAATAATTTTTTGAATGCTTCCCATTGCTCATCTGCAGATTTACCCACTAGCAATCCAGCGCAGTTTTCTGCGGTTAATACATTCCCCATTCCATTGAATTTTGCCGTACTTAAATTTAGTGCCTTGGATTGGGACTCCACCTGATCCCTCTCAAATCTTATGTCAAATTCAATCATATTATGATAGCTATTTGCAAGGTGTTTACTTACTGTCGCATTATTGACGACATCTGGCTCATTGCTCATCACCAAATCTAGTATGGCTTGTTGCCTTGTTTGCTCTAACAGGTATTGTTCCAAAAAGCTGTGCTCAATACATTACAGAAATTCGCTAACTGAGGTGTCCTGCTTCTCTCCAGTCTATGTGAAAATTAAAATCTCCCCTTACAACCATGTTGACTTTGCTCAAAGCTTCCCCGATTTCCGTATTTATATATTTCGCCATAAATCACAACTCTCTGGAGGTATGTAGATAACTTCCCATGGAATCTTCCTTCGTTATTATTTCATTATTTCTACCCAAAGTGTTTTCACTACCTGGTTGCCCATATTGGATTCTCTCATTTCCACTGTTGTAAGAGTCTCTTTAAACAATATTGTTATTCTGCCTTCCATCCTAATGTTCCTTTCTTTTCTAAAGATTTTACAGCTTCGAATATTTTGCTGCCAGTACTGCAACCAAGTCTCTGTACGTCATACCCTTTGAGCTGAATTTGTGCTTGCAGCTCGCATGTTTTATTTCTTATGCTATGTGTATATAATTTTCATTTGGATAACTTTCATCAACTTGCCTACAGGCTCTGATAATATTTTTTCTCTCACACTTTAATTTGCTACACATTGTGTACTAACTTCCTATTACCATCATTTTCCGATAGTGTTCATGTTAACTTGATCGTTACTCTTGTCCTCTACTTGCCCTATATTGTTGTTATTTTTACCATCAAAACACCCCATCTCTTTACTATTTTAAAGCCTTTTCAACAAATGTCCCCTATCATAACCGCATTTCTTTGTGCTTCCCCCACAAGGCTGACCTCCTGCAAACAGCTTTCCCACTATGCTTCAGGGCTTCCATGTCAACACAGGTTACAAGTACCTCATAACTGTTCGACAACAACAACAACAAGGTTCCATTTATGAGGCTTCACCAGGAACGTCCAAGCGCTGTCAGTGGGTCAGAGCGAAGGTCAGGGGGGGGGGGGGGGGGGGGGGGGGAGAGATTGAGAGCGGAGCTGAAGGCTGAAGGTCAAAAGGTCTGAGACACCCTTGGACCGTCCTCCGAGGGATCCCGGTTACCTGGCCGGCAGACTTGGAATGGTCGGTTCATAGCTCCTCACTCCTGGATCCCCGCCACCTAAACAAGATCGATACATTTACTGAGCCTAAGAGGAGTGATCGCTTTCTCCGACATATTATCCGGGAAGTTCTCGTTCTCCCTGATGCGGCGCAGTGTCTGCAACTTGGATTCCAGCTCAGCTACTCGAAGCCGGAGCTTCCTCAGTGGCAGACACTCGCTGCGTGTGAAGTCGCCGGGGCTCAGAATGTCCTCCATCAACTCCCACCTATTGCTTTCCTCGAACAACACGGGTTAGGCCGTCCTCTCCATTCTCTCTCTCACTCTGTATTTTAGGATTTTTTCTTTCAAAGTGTGTTTTTTTTAAAAAAATCCACCATGTATATTTAACCCCTTGGCCACAAGCCCAGCGCTGCAACTACTTCTGTACCTAATTCCCACTCGTCACCCAATTCCTTCTCACTCTGGTTTCGCCTCAGTGGCAGCTCACACCTGTGTAATCTCGTGAGGCTCCCGCAGTTCTCCCCTTTATTTACCCCAACTTGTTATTTTTTCTTCATGTTAGCAGCAATTTATACTTAAGTGATATCAGAAATCTGCGGACTGCTACTTGTTATTGTTAAGTTAATTTTAATTGGATTGAATTTGTGTTTGGTACACTGACCACAGCTGCTCCTGCTATCCCTAACCACAAACCCAATTTACCAATTCTATCAGCGGTTTAATGTTAGTACACATACATATAGGCAATAAAACAGTTAGTACATACACAGATGCTAAAACAAGTAATTCCCACACTTACCCAATTCCATCCCACTCTGGTGTCGGCTCACTCTAGTCACACCGGTCGGCTCCAAGCTCGAGTCTTGATGTTAGCAGTGACGGTGGAGGTCGCAACTCGAGTTAAGTGGGGTCACACTTCTGATTTCTCACCGTGCCATTCTGTTATATTCGGCAGGAGGCACACATCCTGGTGATAGCTCACATGGGCACAACAGCCACGTGTGTTAGGTACTTCAGTAGATCGTGGCGCTCCAGCACATGGTCAGGAGAAATGGGGACCAACTGCCGTACTTGTGCGTCAACTATGAGTCGCTGTTGGATCTAGTGGATATATATCCTCTTCCTCACAATTGTAATGTTCTTGTTTGTCTCACAGCAGCTTCTCTTGTTGGCTGCGAACAGCAGCGTCTTCTGGAAACCTTTCCGATAGTAACGGTCTTTCAAGGCATTTCTGAAATTTCGTCTGCTGGAAACAGCAAATCTCTTCCCACATTCAAGACATTAACACAGTCTCTCCCACGGGCCCTCTTTAGTATGTTTGGAAGTACAGCTTACAAGTTGTTACTTTATTCTTTCTCTCGTCTCTGTGTGATGGCTGTCTTTGAGACTTCTGAAGATATTAAACACTTTTCACAATCGGGAAACATATACATTCGCTCCTGGGTGTGATCGATGGTGTCTCTGGAGCTGCCATGAACGTGTGAAACTCAACCACAGTCAGCACGGTGATTCGGTCTCTCTCCTGTGCGTTCGATGGTGTATCTGTAGAAGCTCGAAACGTGTGGATGTCTTTCCACATTCGGCACTGTTATAGGGTCTCTCTCCTGGGTGTGATGGCTGGTGCAGTTTGACGTTGTGAAATTCTTTTAGCATTCGGTACATTGGTACAATAACTCTACTAAGATCGATTGCTGGAGACGTTCCTGTTTGCATAAACCCCTTTTCTGCTACAGTACAATACGTGAAGATCTTCACGGCAGAGACTGAAAGATTTTTTTAAAAATAGAGAGTTTAGGGGATAGAACAGATAATTAGAGTTAGGGCTGAAGATCAGCCATGATCTTGTCGAATGCCAGGGCAGGCTCGAGGGGCCGAATGGCCTACTCCTGCTCCTAATTCTTGTTCTTATATGTGGTAGATCGCTGACACACTCTTCTGGGATGAAGAATTTACGCTGCATGCAGACCATGCGCCTGATGTATCTCAATGGTGCCCTCGATGTCTTCTGCTCTGTTTCTGACAGAACTCAGCATGAAAAATCACAACGTTACGATTAGGGAAAGGGTGACCCGCAGTGCCATCCAATTTTGAGCTGATGGGAGAAAACAAAGACCTATGTGAGCAACATATGAGCGTTTTCTTCAGGAATTGCTGCTTCAGCAATTCTGAATTAATATTAGCATTTGGATAGTGCCTGAACAAGTCCAAGGCTCAAAAGTGCTTCACAGTAATTACTATTAACTATTGTGGTCAACAATAACTTGCATTTATATAGAGCCCTTCAGGCAAGTCAGTTTATGTCAGAGTTAGTTTTTGCCGGCAACCGCTTCCTGCAAACAGCCGTTAGCTGAGAGGGCGAGTGATCCGTGCTGTTGACGTCTGGCGAGGACACTGTGAGACAATTTTAATTTAATGCTGGGGATTTGTTGCATTGTTGCATGTGCCATCCTTCATATGAAGTATTAAACCTCACTTACTGTCTTGGCCTGACCAGCTGGGATTATGTATCTCTATAAGATTATATTTGTGATGCTTAATATTTTCAAGGCCTTTTAACGGTACCCTAATCACTGAGGCATGATTACTTCCTTATAAGTTTGTTTGCTTTGGACTGCTAACTTAGAGAATTCTGTGAACAGCAGAAAGTAAAGATGCATTGGTTGGACCCGGTTCAGGATAGTTTCTGATTCCATTCCTTGGAAATGAAAAATGTGATTAATGACAGAATTAGGAAAACAGTGTCAGCAGTGGCAAAAAAAAGGGACAAATCATTTTGTGCTCAATATATCTGTGCAGATTTTTGCAGAAAAATTACCGTGTTTAGATGTTTTCAGGTCTTGGTTTTCACCAAGTGAGACGCCTCCTTTTTTGACCAGACCCCCTCTCCATTTGCTGAACCTTTGCCTTCAATCACGTCTCTTGCGTGGTCACCTCCATCCTCAGCTGATCCTGACGGGATGTGTGAGGTCTTCCTTTTGCTCTGAAATGCAGAACGTAAGAACATTATAAGCGTTTGTCAGTCCGCTCATTCTGGCCTGTGTTTCAAGCTACACGTCGGATAACACTGACACTGCCAGTGTAGTGCTGGGGGTGAGCTTCATTATTGGAGATGCCATGCACCTGTTCACTTCCCATTTACTCTTCAAGTGCAGCACTCCTCCCGAAGAGAAAGGCTAATCCACTTGCATGATCCCCGTGTGACAGATTAATGATATCATGACAGTTTGATCCGATACATTAGTCCTTTCCTCACTAAAGAAGTGATGTTCAACAAGGAAACTAATAGAAGAGTCTATAATTATAAAATGGTTCGATAAGGTTAGCAGATGTAGGCTGAAAGGCTTAACCGGGGACATAAACCAAACAGTTACTGTGGGATCTAAATGAGCTGTGTTTTAGATGAACTGAGATAGACACATAAGGAAAGTGGGAATAGAAGTGAGGGAGTAAGGAGTGGATTGAGAGTGCAGAAAAGAGAGAGAGCGAAAATCGGCATAGAATATCTGGGCCGAATGTCCTCGTTTCCGTGCTGGAAATCAATGTCAAACGCATTTAGTGTTTAACTAATTACCTCCTCGCTTTTCATCCTCGCTGGCTTCCTCTTCCTGTCTTCCATCCTAAACTTGAATCGTTTCACTTCTGAGAGTTAAACAAGAAAATTCTGCTCATATCAAGGGCACAACAATCTGTATCCCATCACTGCAATTCTTTGCAGTCTCCAATGGCTCTCAATTACCGAACGGATTGATTTCTAGTTGCTCTCGCTACTTTTCAAATCCGTTCATGCTCCTGTACTTCCTTCCTGATCCAATTTGCTTAAGCCACACTCCAAACTTACTGCATATGCACGGCTGACGCCGGACTTCTCATCATCTCTCGTCTCCTCCAACATTGGAGGCCGTGCCTTGAACTACGAAAGTCTGGAATTCATTCCCTCCCACTGCCCAATCTCGGCTGAAATCGCTCTTTTATGATTGAGCTTAAGTCAAGAAGCACTCCCTTGGGCCTCGACCAATGCCACGCGTTGCAGAACGCTACCTCACGTGAATATCCAATAAGTGTGGCATTACTGGGTGCTTGGTATTAACGTGGAGTGTGGTATTAATGGGGTGTGTGGAATTAATTGGGTGTTTGGCGTCCAATGCCTCACTCCAAAAACTGCTGAAATCCGGGTCGATGCCTTTTTCCAGCTCTCGGCTGAACTATTCAAATGCGCTCCTCATCGGTCTCCCCTCCACAACCGTCCATAACATTCAGGTCGTAGAAAAATCTGCCACACCAATTGTTACCCAAACTCCGATTACTCCAATCCTCGACAGACTGCACTGGCTGCCTGTCCCAAAGACGATCGACTTCAAGATCCTCACACTTGTCATCAAATCTCTCCACTCCTCTGCACCCCCCGAACTCTCTGACCTCCTCTGTCTTCACCACAGTACCCGTTGCTTTCGCTCCTCCGGTTCTTGCCTGTTCGCCGTCCTAGTCCTCCGCTCCACCCTCCGAAGCCGTGCATTCAGCCAATATCCCCGAGGCTCTGGCATTCCCTTCTTCACTCCCTTCGCCTCGTCCCCTCTCTTCCTATTTTCAGGTCTCTACTGAAGACCTTTCTTATCAACCGCGCCTTTGGTCACCTTCCTCTCCTTCTCCCTGGCTGGGCCCCGGGATCCATTACTGTGCAGCGTATTGAGACGCTGTCCAGCGTGGAGCCAGAGGGGGAAGGTTGTATCAATGAGTTGTGTGGTGTTGATATAATGTATAGTGCTAATAGGGTATTAGTGTGTTTGTGATATGTACTATTATGGTTCATGGGGTACTACTGGGTTGTGGCTATGAATGGAGTGAGGGGTATTAATGCGGTGTGTGTATTACATGTGCGTGCGGTAGTAAATATGTGTTAGGTATCAATGGGACGTGTTGGGTATCAATGAGGTATTGGGGTATCAGTCGGGTATTGGTATTTAATGGGGTTTGGCATATTACTGGGTGGTGTGGGGTACCAATGAAGTGTGTGGGATCATTAAAGGGCTACATATTCTTTTAATGCGATGTAATAGGGTATCAATGTGGTGATGGGTATTAATCGATTGATCTTGGTATTAATGCCTTGTGTGGGGTATTCCTTTGGTTTGTTGGATAGTAATGGAATTTGTGGAATTACTGGTGTGTTAAATGTGTTAATGAGTGTCATTGGTATATTAATGGTTATTTATTGGTTATTAATGGCATATTTATGTGATGGAGTATAAATGGGTTAATAATGGTGTGTGGGTTATTATTAGGGTGTGGTGTGTACACTGGGTGTGTGATATTAAAGTGGTGTGGGATACTAATGAGCTATGTGGGCTATTATTGGGCTCTGAGGTATTACCTTGGTGGGGGAATTATTTGGTTGTGTAGGTATTCATGGGGTGAGGGTTACTAAAGCGGTGTTGGATACCAATGCGATGGAGGGTAACAATGGGGTTTGGGGTATTAATGGAGATTGGTGTTTCAGTGGGCTTTGCGGTATTAAAGGGTTGTTGGGTATTAATGTGGCATGTGGTATCAATTGGGAGTGCTGTATCAATGGGTTGTGTGGCATTAATGGAATGTGCGGCATTAATGGGATTTTAATGGAGTTTTTGGTGTATCATTGGCATGTGTGTTTACTTTTGGGGTGTTACTGGGATATGAGGTATTAATACTGTGTTGATTATCAATGGGGTGAGGGATATTAATGAATTGTGGTGTATTACATGTGTGTGTGGTATTAATTGGGTGTGTAAGTTATCAATTGTGTGTGTTTATTAAAGGTTGTGGGTTATTAATGAGGTTTGTCATAGAACTGGGTTGTGTGGGTTACTAATGGAGTGTGTGGGATAATAATGGGCCGCATTGGTTATAAATAGAATGTGATGGGTTATCAATGCTGTTGTGTTGGGTATTAATGAGGTGAGAGGTAAAAATGGGTTGATTTCTGTACTAATGGGGGTTGTGGGGTATTAATGCGGTGTGTGGGAAACTAACAGGTTTGACATGGTATTAATGGGTTGTGAAGTGTTATTGGTGTAAGGCGTATTAATGGGGTGTGGAGAATTGATGTGCTGTAGAGTATTAATGAGGTTATGGGTAATAACGGGCTGTGGGTTATTAAAAGTGGTGTGGGTCTGCGGTGTATTAATGAGTTAGGGCATATTAATGGGCTATGCCTGTCATTAGTGGAGTGTATGAGGCATTAATGAGTTGTGCGTTGTAAATAGGTTTGGGAAATGAATGCTGTGTCGGGTATCAACAGGATATGTGGTATATTACTGCGGTGTTTGTGACATTAATGGGGTGTCGGTACCATTAATGCGGTGCATATGGCATGAATGGGTTTTGGAGTATTTATGGAGTATGAACGCAGTGCGCATTATTGATAGGATGTGCGGTATTATGGGGTTTGTGGAAATAATGCGGTGTGTGCTTTTAATGATGTGTGTGGCATTAATGTGTTTTGTGGCGTAGTAGTAGGGCATGTGATTTATTAATGGGGGCATGATGTATTAATGTAGTGTGTGGTATTAATGGAGTTTGTTGTACTACTGAGGCGTGTGGTTTTAATGGGGTGTGCGGTATTAACGGCTTGTGCGGTGTAATAATGCGGCGTGTGTAGTATTGCTAGGGTATTCATGGGGTTTATGGGGAGCATCATAATAATGTGTTGTGGGTTAGTAATGAGGTGTGGACTATTAAAGTTATGAGGGGTATTATTGGGTTGTGGAGTACTAATGGGGTACTTGGGATATTAATTGGGAGTGTGGGATTTTAATAGAGTGCATGATGTATTAATGGGTTTTGCCGTATTAATGGAGTGTGGATATTAACGGGGAGTGTGGCGTATTAATTTTATATGCTGTATTAAATAGTTGTGGGTTATTAATAGGGTTTGTTGGCTATTATCGGACTGAGTGGCATATTAACTGGGTGTGGTGAATTCGTTGTGTGAGGAATATCAATGGCATGTGGGGTATCAATGTGGTATGGGTTAATAACGGGGTATGCTATTAACGGGGTGTGCAGTAATATTCGTGTGAGAGAGATATTAATGACATGTGTGGTATTAATAGGATGTGTCGTGTATTAATGTGGTGTGTGTTATCAATTGCGAATGTGGTATAAATGGAGAATGTGGTAATAATTGTGTGTGGTATATGGGGTGCGTCATATTAAAGGGGAGTATGGAATTATTGGAATGTGTGGGATATTCATTTGTTGTAAGGTATTACTAGGTTATGTGGTGTATCAGTGGTTTGTATGATGGTATTATTCTAATGTACAGTACAAATGGGTTGAGGATATTAATGGGCTGTGTGGCATTCATAGTGTTTGAGGTATTAATGCGGTGTGATTTGTATTAATGGGGTTTGTGGAATTAATGGGGAGTGTGTTATTAATATGGTATGTTGCGTGAATGAGGTATTTGTTATTGTTGCGTTCGTTGGGATATTAATGTTGTGTGTGGGGTAATAATGGGATATGGTGGAATTCAATGCGGTGTACATGCTATTATTGGTTTGTGAATTATGAATGTGGTTGGGTTATTAATGGGTTGTGGGGTATTAATGGAATGTGGGGTATGAATTCGGTGTGGTATTAATGGGTTGCATGGAATTGAGGTGCATGGTATTGATGGGGTCAGTTGAATTAATGTCGTGTGTGATTCAATGGGGTGTTTGGTATTAATGGGTATGTTGGGTATTGGTGGTGTGTGTGCGGTATCAATGGGCTGTGTGGTGTTAATTTGGGGACATTAATAGGATGTGTGGAGCAATCGTATGCTGCGTTTGGTATTACTTAGGTTTGTGGTAGTCCTAATAGTGTGTGTGATGAATTAGTGGGGTGTGTGGTGTCAATGGGTTGTGTGGTATTTATGGATTTGTGGTAGTAACGTTGTTTGTTGTAATTATTGGGGGTGTGGTATTAATGTGTTGTTTGCGACTTTAATGGGGCATTTAATGGGATCTGTGGAGTATTAAGTGTATGTGGTGTTAATGGTTTGTGTGGTATCAATATTGTATGTTGTACTAGTATGGAATGCGTTACTAATGGGGTATGGGTTATTAATGGAGTCTGTTTTATTAATGGGATATGTGGTACTAATGGGATGTGTCATTTATTAATTGGTTGTGCGCGGTATTATTGGTGTGTGTGGGGTGGTTAATAATTAATTGTATGATGTATTCATGGATTGTGCAGTGTTAATGAGGTGTGGGATATTAATGGGTTTTAGGAGACCAATGGGGTTGTGGAGTATTACTGAGATGTGAGATATTAATGAGTTTGTGGTGTATTAATGGGGTGTGGGTTATTAATGTGTTGTTAGGTTTTAGTCGGGCGTGTGGTACTAAGGATGCGTGGGTTATTAATGGGATGTGGTATCAATGAGGTGTGCGGTATTATTGCGCTCCTGGGTATTATTGGATAGGGACGCATTAATGGGGTGTGGGCTTTTAATTTCGTGTGGGATATTAATGGGGTGTGGGGTATCAATGGGGTATGTGTAATTAACAGAGTGTATGGTATTAAAGGGGTGTGTAAAATTTGTGGGTTATGTGGGTTATTCATGTGTTGTGGCGTATTACTGGGTTGTGTATGGTACTAGTGGTGTGTATGAGGTATTAATCAGGTTTGCGGTATTAATCGGGTGTGAGGAATTAATTGTGTGTGGTGTATTAATGCGGTATGAATTGGGTGTGTGGGATAACGTTGGGGTGTATATTAATGGGGAGTGTGTTATTGATATGTTATGTTTTTGAGGTGATTGCTATTAATGGATTGTTTGCAATAGAAATGTTGTTTTTGGAATAATAATGGGATGTGGGGCTGTATCAATGGATTTCATGGGCAACTAAAGTTGTGTGGGTTATTAATGGGTTGTGGGGGATTAAGTGAATGTGGGGTATGAATTCGCTGTGGTGTGAATGAGGTGCATGGCATTGGGTGCGTTGTATTAATGGCGTCTGATGTATTAATGTAATCTGTGGTATTATTGGGGTGTTTGGTATGAATGGTGTATGTGGGCTATTAATTAGTGCATGTGGCATTAATTGTATGCGGTAACAATGGGGTGCAGTTAACTAATGGCATGGGGTGTTGGGTATCAATGTGGTGTGGGGTATTAATGGGGTGTGTGGAGTATTAATGTGGTGTGTTTGGTATTAATGGGGTTTGTGGGGAATCAATGGGGAGTGTAACGGATTAGTTGGGTGTGTGGTGTCACTAGGGTGTGCAGTTTTAATGGGCTTGTGGTAGTAATGTTGTATGTGGTAATAGTTGGGTGTGTGGTATTAATGTTTGGGATTTAATTGGGGCATTTGGGGTATTAATGGGGTTTGTGGTATCAATATTGTATGGGGTATTAAAGTGGTATGCAGTATTAATGGGGTGTGGCAGTTATTAATGGGGTCCGCTTCATTAATGGGATATGTGGTACAATTGGCTTGTCAGGTATTCATTGGTTGTGTGGGGGTTAATAGTGAAGTGTATGATGTATTAATGGATTGTGCAGTATTAATGAGGTGTGGGATATTCATGAGTTTTGTGTGGTGCAAATGGGATGTGGGTTATTAATGGAGTGTGGCTTAATAGTATGGTGTGTGGTATCAATATGGTGTGGGTTATTATTGGGCTACTGGTTATTAATGGGGTGTGAGGTTTTAAAAAAGTTGTGGGCTTTTAATTTGATGTAGGGTATTAATGGGATATGGGGTATCAATGGGGTGTGTGGCATTGTGGGGTTCTAATGGGGCTTGAGTGGTATTAATATTGTGTGGTGCATCAACGGATTGTGGGATATTAATCGGGTGTTATGTATCAAAGGGGTGTGGGATACTAATGGGCTGGTGATATTAAGGGAGTATGGATTATTATTGCAGTGTTGGTATTAATGGATTGTGGGTTTTAATGGGGTGTTTGGTATTAGTGGGGTGGATGCTATTAACAGGGTGTCTGGTACCAATCGGTGTGAGGTAGTAATGGGGTGTGAGGTATTAATGCGGTATTTCGTGTTAATGAGTTGTTTGGATATTAGTGGTGTGTTTGCATATTAAAGGGGTATGTGTGGTATTAATTGGTTGTGTGGAGAATTATTGGTGTGTGCGCGAGGTAGTAATGAAATTAGTGATGCATTAAAGGGTTGTGGGATATTAATTAGGTGTGGGATATTAATGTGGTGTGGGATTTCAATGGGATTGTGGGGTATTAACGTGGCGTGAGATATTAATGAGGTGTGGGCTAATATTATGGTGTGTGGTATCAATGTGGTGTGGGGTATTAATATGTTTTCTGGTGTCTGTGTAATTAATATAGTGTGTGGCTTAATGGGATGTTTGGTATTAATGGGGATTACGGTGTACTGATGTGGTTTGTGTAGTAATAGTGGGGTGTGTGGAGTATTACAGGGCTGCGTGTATTATTGGGGTTTGGTGTATTAAGTGGGTGTGCATGATACTAATAGGTTTGTGGGGTATTACTGTGGTTTATCTGGTGCATGATATTAATGTGTTGTGGGTTATCAATATGTTGTGAAGTATTAATGGTATGAGGGGTTTTGTTGCGTAGTGGGAGATTAATGGGCTGTTTGGAATATTAAATGAGCGTGGAATTTTAATGGAGAGCATTAGCTATTAATGGCTTGTTTAGTATTATTGAGGAGTGTGATATTATCAGGAAGTGTGCGATATCAGTTTTGTGTGTGGGTATTGATGGGTTGTGTGATGTATTAATGGTGTGTGTGGTATAATGGGTTGAGGGTTATTCATGTGGTGGTGGCGTAATAATGCGGTGTGGGGTATAAATGTGACATTGGTTATCAATATGGTGTGGGCTGTTATTGAGGTATGTGGTATTAATGGAGCGGGTGGAAATAAAGGGTTGTGTTGGGTATTAATTGGGTGCGTGTTATTAATGGGGTGTAGGTATTAATTGACCGAGGGGCATTAAAAAGAGGTGTAGTTTTAATGAGATATATGATACTCATGGGTTTTTGCGTATTATTGATGGGGTGTATGGTGTATTAATGTGTTGTGGGCTATTAACGGTATGTACGAGGTATTAATGGGGCATTGGATATCAACGGTGTGTGTTGTGTCAATGGGTTGTGTGGTATTAATGGAATGTGTTGTATTAATGTAGTTTGTGCGGTATATTATTGGGATGTATTGAGGTACTACTGGTGTGTGGAGTATTAATGATGCGCTAATGCGGATAGGTGCATTAATGGATTGATTTAGTTATAAATGTGTGTTGGGTATTAATTATATGCGTGGTTTTAATGAGTTTTGGGGTATTAATGGGGTTTGTGCGCAACTAATGGATGGAGTGGCGTGTTAATTGGGGGTGGTGTATTAGTTGTGCGTTGGGTATCAATGGGGTGTGGGTTCTTAATATGTTGTGGTTTTTCAATGGGTTGTGCTATTAATGGGGTTGCGGTACTAATGGAGTGTGTCAGTTATCTTGGTTGCGTGGGATATTATTGGTGTGTTAGGGGGTTGATAATGAGGTATAGATGTATTAAAGCCTTGTGCAGTGTTCATGGGGTGCTGGATACCAATGCGGATGTGGGGTGTTAATAAGGTGTGGGATATTATTTGGGTTTCGTGGGGTATTACAGGGCTGTGGTTTATTAATGGGGTGTGGAATCATAATGTGATGTGGCTTATCAATGCGCTGCGAATAATTAATGTGTTGTTTGGTATTAATGGGCTGTGTGGTATTAATGATGTTTGGAATGTTAATGGAGTGTGCGGTATAAAGGAGGTACGAGGTATTAATGCGGTTTGTGGAGTACTACTGTTGTGTGCCTGGTATTAACGAGTTTTGTGGGGTACTAATAGGGTGTATGACGAATTAGTGTGGTGTGTGGTGTCAACGGAGTCTGTGGTATTGGGTAATGGGCTTGTAACAGTAATGTTGTACGTGGTAATAAGGCTATCATTAGGCTATGGCATAAAAGGGCTGTTTGGAATTTCAATGGCGTATGTGGAGTATTGATGGGCCAATGGGTCATGGGGTATTAACTGAGTGTGTGGTATCCATATTGGGTGGGGTATTAATGTGGTTTCCAGTATTAATGTGGTGTGGTGGTTATTAATGTAGTGCGTTTTATTAATGGGGTGTGTGGTACTAATGGGCTGTCAGTTGTTAATCGGTTATGCGGGGTTTTATTGGTGCGTGAGGGGTGTAATGATGAAGTGTGAGATGTATTAATGGTTTGTGCAGTTTTAGTGAAATGTGGAATATTAATGGGTTGTAGGATACCAATGGGGTGTAGGGTATTAATAAAGTATGGGATATTAATTTGGTTTGTGGAGTACTTATGTGTTGTGTGATATTAATGATGTGTGTTGCAATAATGAGATGATTGGGGTATTATATTGGTGGTGTGGGGTACTAATATGGGCTATTAATGGGTTGTGGCTTACCAATGTGGTGTGGACTATTAATGTGGTGTGGGGTATTTATGATGTTTGCGGTACTAATGAGGTGTAGGGTAATAATTGGCTGTGGGCTATCAATGGATTTTGTTCTATGGGGTTTTTGTGTGTTATGGGGTAACAAATGGTTATTTGGGGTATTATTGTGGTGTATGAGGTATTAATCAAGTGTGCGGTATAAATGGAGTGTGGCACGTTAATTGTCTGTGGGGTATGCAAGCGCTGTGTGTTGTACTAATGGGGTGTGTGGTTTTAATGCGGTGTGTTGTGTTAATGGGGATTATTGTATTAAGATGGTATGTTGTATTAATGGTGTGTTTGGTAATAGTTGGGTGTTTGGGACACTAATGTTGTGTGTTGGATACTAATGAGAAGTGGGGTGTATCAATGGATTGTATGGACTGTTAAAGGTGTTTGGAGTATTAATATGCTGCGGGTTATTAATGGGTTGTGCGGTATTAATAGAATGTGGGGTATTAATTTGCTGTGTTATGAATAGGGTGCATGGTATTGGGGTTCGTGGTATGAGTGGGGTCTGTGTTAATGACGTAGTGTGTGGTATTAATTGGGTATATGGGATATTATTGGTGCGTTTGTACTAATGGTGATGCAGTACTACTGGGTTTTAGTTTATCAATGGTTTATGGCGTATTAATGGGGTGTTGATATCAATGGGGTATGAGGTGTTGATTGGGTTGGGTCTGTTGATGGGGTTGTTACAAATTTGTGGGTGTGTGATGTCAATGGTGTGTGCGGTATTAATGGGCTTGTGGTGGTAATGTTGTATGTGGTAATAATGAGGGGGGTGGTAATAATGGATTGTTTTAGTAGGGTATGTGGGATATAAATGGTACATGTGGGATACTAATGGGGTGTATGCGATATTAGTTGGGTGTGAGGAATCAATATTGTATGAGGCATTAATGTGCGGTATTAATGTGGTGTACGTGGTATAAATGCAGTGTGTTTTATTAATGGGATGTGTGGTACTATTGGGTTGTATCAATTATTAATTGTTTGTGTGCGGTATTATTGGTGTGTGTGGAGTTTAATAATGAGGTGTATGATGTGTTAAAGGCTTGTGCGGTATCAATGGGGTGCAAGATACCAATGAGGATGTGAGTTGTTAATGAGGTGTGCGATATTAATCGGGTTTTGTGGGGTATTAATCGATATTAATGGGTTATTTTTGGGTTGTGGGTTAATAATATGGTGTGGGGTGTCAATGCGGGTTAATAATATGGTGTGGATTATTAATGTGTTGTTGAGTATTAATGGTGTGTATGGTATCAATGGGGTGTGGGTTTTATTGTGCTGTTGGGCAATAATGGAATGTGAGGTGTTAATGGTTTGTGGGCTTTTAATTTGGTGTGGGATATTAATGAGGCGTGGGGCATAATTGGGATGACTGGCAAAGATGTGGTGTGGGGTACCAATGTGGCTTGTAGGGTATTAATGGGGTGTGGTTTATTGATGGGTTGTGGGATATTAATAGGGTGTTGTGAGCAATAGGTTGTGATGTATACATGGCGTGTGGGTTATTAATGGAATGTGAGTTATTAATTGGGTGTGTGGTATAAATGTGGTGTGAGGTACTGATAGAGTGTGTGGTATTCATTTTGTAGATGTTATTAATGGAGTGTATGATATGATTTAGTTTTTAGGCATTTTTTAGGCTTCTGTTGGTTTGTGGGTATTAAAGGGTTGTGGGGGTCATTAAATGATTGTGTGGAGAATCATTGATGTGTGCGGAGTACTATTGATGTGTGCGGAGTACTAATCAATGGTATGATGTACTATAGTTTGTGGGTTATTAACGAGGTGTGGGGTATTAATAGATTTGTTTGATATGTATGAGCTGCGGTATTCTAATGGAGTTTGGGGGCCATTAATGTGATATGTGCTTTGTGTGGCATTAATGCAGTTTGATTTATTAATGGGTTGCGGGATATTAAGAGGGTGTTATACAGCAATGGGTTGTGGGATACTAATCGGTGGATGGTACTAATGTGGTTTGGGATATGAGTGCAGTGTTGGTATTAATATTAATATATTAATATATAGCAATATGTTGTGATGTATACATGGGGTTTGGGATATTATTGGAATTTGAGTTATTAAATGAGTGTGTGATATTAATGGGTTTTGAGGTATTAATAGTGTGTCTGGCATCAATCGTTGTGACGTATTAATGGGGTGTGTGGTATTAATGTGGTATATGATATTAATGGAATGTATAGTATTCATGGTTTTTAGGATACTAAAGGGGTATGAGTGGTATTAATTGGTAGTGTGGAGAATTATTGGTGTGTGCGCGGGCTACTAATGAAATGGTTAATTAATGGTTTTTGGGGTATTAGTGAGGCGTGGGTTATTAATGCGTTGTTGGATATCATTGGGGTTGTGGAGTATTAATGTGGTGTCATGCATTAATAGGGCGTGGGATATTAAAATGATTTGTGGGGAGTTATTGTGGTGCGGGTTACTGATAGGGCGTGGTTTATGAATGTGTTGTTTGGTATTAATGGTGTGTGTTTCATTAATGGGGTGTGGGGTATTATTGTGGTGTCACGGATTAATGGATTGTGAGGTATTAATGAGGTGTACGGTTTTAATTGGGTGTGAGGTATTAATGGGGTGTGGGCTATCAATGGGCTACATGGTATTAATGGTATGAGGGGAACTAATGTGTGTTAATTGACATTAATGGGGTATGGTTTTGTTGATGAGTTGC